>NC_089734.1:6376898-6683148 GCF_035083965.1 Branchiostoma lanceolatum
CCACATGATAAGAAATCTATATATGGTACAGAATAGTGTCTGTGATGATGACAAGTTATCCCTGTCAGAGACTTAGGTTTCTGCTGAGAAAGCACGTCAGACTGAGGCATTGTATCCTAGAAACAATGGCAGAAAAAACTTTCTGTGCTGCCATGGCGACCTGAATTTAGTAGTTGAACAAAAGAAGAAAAAAGGGCAAGTGTAATCAATGAAGATTACTGAGTAACAGGAATTAATGGGGCACAGAAGGTTTGAAAATTGTTTGGTTTTGCATGTATGTATCAAAACTATAACTTAGGCAAGAACAACAGTATCGCAGCAATGACAAGTTTTAGTATTGTGATTGACAGATGTCAGTCAGGAAGCCCTGTCTCATCTAGGTTTTCCTGTCTTCCTCTCCCTCACAGAGACCTGGTGCACAGACAAACAGCCTGCTCTGCTATCAAACACATGTCCCTGGGGGTGTACGGGTTCGGCTGCGAGGACGCTCTGGTTCACCTGGCCAACTATGTGTGGCCAAACATCTTTGAGACATCGCCTCACGTCATCCAGGCTGTCATGGATGCACTGGAGGGGCTGAGAGTAGCGCTGGGGCCGGGGAAGCTCTTACAGTACTGTCTGCAGGTCAGATGGACTTCATTTGTTACCCTTTTTAACTTGCTTTTCTTAGAAAGAACATACCGCATATTTCATTCTTTAGGTATGGGGTCATTACAGAATACAGTAAGTCAATAGGGAGATGATTCAAAAGAAATCCTATCAGCTTTGGAAAACCTTCCAATGTTAAGTGACAATCAAGTGATGAGGTTTGTAATTTAGGGAAAGCTCACCATTATATTTGTTAGAATATAGTATAGAAGTAGCTATGTGCAAGTTTTTCTAATGCCAGTTCTGATATCAGCGAGGGATAAAGTTTTGATAGAAAGCAATTTTTTATACATTTGTGTTTTTTGTACATTTAATTGCAAGTTACTTGAAACTGATGATTTTCTTTCTCTACCTTCCACAGGGATTGTTCCATCCTGCGAGGAAGGTCCGCGACACGTACTGGAGAATCTACAACAACTTGTACATCGGAGGGCAGGATGCTCTCGTGGCAGCCTACCCCAAAGTCTCAGACGACGACAAAAACACATACACCCGTCACGAGCTCACATATTTCCTCTAGTCCCCCCAAAATAGCAGCAGGATATTTCACAATTATCTCTGGCTGCTAGCTGACCAGAAATTGTAATAACTTAGTCATCTATTGATATTATTTCCAACAAAAGATAAGTGCTCACATTAAACTTGTACCAAATAAACGCTGGTACGTAAGAAGTTATAATCCAGCCCAAAAGCTCTTGATGACAGTATAAATACACTGGTTGGCCTATTTGCTTGGCATACCACACAAGAATATCAAAGATCTACTTTGGATATTATTGAGTTCATGTCACTGTATGTATACTGCCAGAATTCACACCATAACAGTTATAAAAACTGTCATCTGCTTCAAGCTTAGCCCAGTTTTTTTTGCTTAAAAAAAAAAAAAAAAAAATCCTTGAAACAGCATCTGAGATGTCATGCTGTTTAATGTACATTACGGGACTGCGATTAGTAGGAAATTTTATCTGTAATTTAGGATAGCTTTAGACAATGAGTCGTATTTAAAAAGGTGGATGATACAAAAAAAAACAGCAAAGCCTCTGTGCAAGGGTTAGTTTATGTTTTGTGAGTTCTACACCACAGACTGCTGTATTCTAAAACTTAAAAGCTGGGAAAATTAGAAATGTTGAATACAACCCCTCAGTTTAGCCCACGTTTTCTACCCTGGGAGGTCCTAACTGTAAGGAAACAATTATGGATACAGGTGGATCTTGTTGTATCAAGCAGAGACCAGCGGCTGCTTCGGAGGTTGAAACAAACCCCTTGTTATATTTTGAGATAATCATGAACAGGATTTTTCCCAGCCCTTCTATGTATGTAGACGTAGCTTGCATACCTTTTGTATATATACACACAAATTCTGTGAGATGTCCCGGTATGTGGTGCAGAAAATGTGTTTGTAACTGAAGATATTCATCCCAACTAAAAAAGAACATCTTTTTCAAATTGTATGGTTTTGCAGATCTCAAAATGCCACCTTTCAAATCGGGGAAAATTAACAACCTTACAGGAAGTTCTGTGGTAACTTTTGTAGGAAATCTTGTACAATGAATGCTCTGACAGCGTGCACTTTGTTCAGATCGGAATGTACTCTGATGACATAATATTTACACAGTAGTAAACACAATCCAGATGAATGTGTTTTGTGGCACCGCCACCTGTGTTATTACTTACAGTTGAAATATAACAGGACATGGGGTTAAAGTTCTTATGTACAAAATAAATGTGTTTAAGTCTGCAGTTGTATTCTTTTGTCATATTTGTGTTTGTTTTTCATACATATATATACAATGTACATGGCAGGTAACTGGATTAGCAATGACATTTACTGTGTGTTTTGAAGATCTTCACTGTAGTCAGTGTAGTGTAATCCAACATGGCCTAGCCTGAATTCAATCAAGCTCCTGGAGTTTGCGTTATACAGACTAAACATGGCCCAGATGACTTCAAATAAAAAGCCTGAATATCTGGTCAGGCAGACATGCAAACCTTGCATTCAGTATTGATAAGGCCAGCGTAGGACAAAACAACAAAATATCCCTTATAACAACAGCTGTGGGAGAGAAGTCTCAACAAGGCTTCAATTTCCCATCGGATGAACATCTAAACCTACTGATAATAGATAAATCTAGGAATGAGAAGAATGCATCAGAGCTTTGGCAAAACATTACAGGTCGAAGATTTACAACTGTTAGTGTTACCACCACAATAAACAGCCAATGTTGCCGAACTTTATTACCTGTCCCCATGTCTTAGATGCACGTAACGTTACTTCTTGCCCACCTAAAACGCCAGACAGTGTTGGCCAAATTCCTAAATCTTTTAGATGACGTCAATCAAGGAGGTTTAAACCTATTCTCTACCAGACTAACTACGCCGGCTATAAGGGAGAATAGACTCAATAGTTGCCAGGGTTTCACTTACAGTACAGGCTCCCACCAAAGATGGCAGATTTTTAGTTACTACTCCCCGTAGCCAAGTCCCTGGCCAGTTTCTACTATTTTCCCAGCGATCAGCGGGGCCTGGTAGAGGCTAAACCTCCTTGCGTCAACACAAGGCAACTTCCTGGCATGTGGCGCCAAGGTCATGCCCTAAGGTACTAGTTAGAGCGTCATCCGATACCTGCCGATTTAAATACAAGGCCACTCCCACAAGCCAGGGGAGGCCGATACAGTACTTTGTTTTCATTCTTTGTACAATCCTCGCAGAGTGTGCTGTTGGACTGAACCAAGATGGACCACAAGACTGGGACCCATGGCCTGGCTAAGGTGAAGGTAAACATTGCCGGTTTCTTCAGTCTGTTATCTTTCAGGTTAAACTTTAACCCAGTTTTATATCAAGACCAGACGGCTGACTGGTTTGTTGCACGGCTGACGTGGCCGTGGCGTTTTCAGTCGAGGGACAGATGTGGTGAAATTGTTTCCCCTGTGCCCCTGTCCTAACAAAAGAACCTTTTTATCGGATCAAGAACTCTGGTTTGGTACATAAACATGCAATCATACGTGTCCGATCGCGAAACGGTCAAAGAGGAGGACTTGGACTTGGAAATCTTGAGTGTAAATAAGTTTAAATGATTGTCTACAGTTGACATGTAACGTTTCCTAGCAATTGGGCAGGGGGTTCAATGATGGTCCTTGTTTGCCAGACTCAATTACTGCAATCTGCTCCAAATCTGTGTCCCTACGGTAGTTCAAATTCCAAAGGACGCCACATTTCATGCTACTGTGCTAGCATATTTTATTCTGTTGACAAAAGAATGTCCTTCTCAATGAACTCAAGTTACCCCTGCAGTGAATTGGACACTTTTGCTGTTGATACGGCGTCGTAATTACAATGAGTTCACCGTTTTTTGCGGGCGTTTTAAGTAAACGTTTATCAGACAAACAATTTCATGTCTGAAGGAAGGGCGCCCTGGGGCAGGCCAAATCACATGTGTTGTCAGCATTTTTGGCAACGCCACTTCAGGGTGGCGAATTACTGTTACCATCGAGTTGAAATTACATTGAATGTACCTGTACTTTTGTACAGAAAACTGTGGCGAGTGTCTAAAACAGAGGGATGGGTTTCAGCTGTGGGGCATTTTTCATTAACTTTTTAATTAAGTTATCACACACAGTGTTTCTAATCTTGTCCTCTATACTAGGATGTAGAAAACCAAGGTGAACCAACCCCCCAGAAGAAAGCCCTGGATATCGCCTATGGCATCGAAGATGTGCCTCCCTGGTACCTCTGTATATTGCTGGGCTTCCAGGTAAGACAAGGAAATTATCAATATAAGTTAAGCTCACGAAGATGCCCTCTGCTGTAGTGACTTGCACAAAGTTGTGTGGCCCAAGGGCTTTGGAACCAGAGATGGGCGCCGCCTTATGCACCTTTCGGTGCGGGAAGGACTTAAACTAACTAACGATGATTCATGTGGTTTTAACTTCGCGTTAGGGAGAAAATGTTGTGTTCGCGATGGTTTTAAGTTCGCGTTTGAGACAATAGTAGGAGGGCAAAAAATTTGCGGTGGTTTTAAGATCGGGGGGGGGGGAGAGCTTACCGCGAAAACCGCGAACATAAAACCACCGCGAACATTTATGCATTTGCAGTAGTTAAGTGCATGACCCCAAAACATGACATGGTGTCAGAAGTGGGATTTTATTTTTATCATCACATCACAACAACAAGAAGCAAGTTTTTAATGCAAGCACAATACATGCTATTTCTGTCTAATGTTAGATATGTGATGAAATTGTTATTCCGTGCACGCACGTTCCTCTTTGTAATTTTGAAGCATCACTCGACAAAGTTTCTCTTCATTACTCCAATGAAAAATGGCAGCAGTTGTGTGTGTGTCTGTTGGTAAACAAGATACAGCTTAAGAACAGCTGAATGGATCTGTTTCATATTTGGTGTGTTGGTACCTTGGTAGCTTTTGAGAAAAAATGGAAATGATTAGATTTTGGGTCACCTGGAGGCTTTCCACGGTACTGCAGCGGAACTTCCAATTTAATATCTCGTGTTCTTGACAATCTATGGTCACGAATTTTAGGTGGTAGATAGCTCTTGTGTTTGGGAAGGAGTGACATAAATTTGGGCCACCTAGCATTACATTTTGGAACTGCAGGGGCATTTTAGTTGAAATGTTCCAAAGAGGATAACTGAAGAAAGGAACAACAGATTTTCATTATCTTATAATTTCAGCATTACCTGACGATGTTTGGCTCCACCATCGCTGTGCCGCTCCTTCTGTCTCCTGCCCTCTGCATCGGTGATGACAACCTCGCCAAGAGCAAACTCATCAGCACAATCTTCTTTGTGTCAGGAATCTGCACGCTTTTACAGACCATTTTGGGTGTGCGGTAAGTTTATTACATACATTATACATACATCTATGACCATGGCCATAATGCTTACTAGTGATACAATATTGCAGACAAGATATATTTAGTAAATTAAGTTTTAAGTACTGTAAATTGATTAATCTTCTTTGTGTCAGGAATTTGCACAATTTTATACACCATTTTGGGTGTGAGGTAAGTTTATCACATATATCTATATGCCCATAATGCTTAACGTAACGCTGCCAGTTATTGTGCACTAGCAGTAATCATCCAGTTTGGGTCATGTCCACATGTCGAGGTGTATTTTGCCAAAGCCTGTAATCTCATGAGCAATAAAGAACGGCAGAAGTGTGGTCCTTAGTCATGACTCTCCTTTATACAAAACAATGAAATAGGTTTAGTCCAGCGACATAACTGAATCAACTCCTGAACCATGTCATACGTAATTTGACACCTCGTACTTCATGTCTTCTTAACTTACACGATAGCTACTACTAGTATCTTTTAAAAGTAGCTGACGTTGAACCTTTTTTTGATACTCAAACTATCTATGGCGATTTGATGTTTGAAGCTCTTCCTAGTTTTAGGAAGGTTTGATACAACCCAGGGACCCCCTCACCAACGCCACATTTTCACGCGTCAAAACATTATTGTCATGCGTTTATCACATGTACTTCACATGCTGCCCAGTATGGTTGAAATTGACTGCCCAACATCATTTTCTTCAATCGTTGTTATTTGATATACCTACCATGTGTTTACGATGTTGCCTAGGTTACCGATTGTCCAGGGTGCCACATTTTCCTTCCTGGCCCCAACTTTTGCCATCCTGTCTCTACCACAGTGGAAGTGTCCAGCACCTGGCAGTAAGTGAGCTTTTCTTTCTGATATTGCTGTGACCGTTAGTCACTATATTGCCACAGGGCTCTAGCCCATCATTCTGTTACATGACAAGAAAGATTTTAATGATTCTGTCAACCTTGACAGACAAAAATTTGTGAGCAAATACATAAAAATGTCCTAATGTGAATAAAAGGAAGAAACATTTGTACATGATAAAGAAAAAAGGATTCTGTGTAGGACTAATGGGAATTGGGATGATGGAAAAAATTCAAGTTGGCTAGAACCCTGATCTGCCATGTACAGTTTAAGCCTTTTTCTTCCATTATCTGCAAATTTTACTAGGAAGGATTATGTATTTTGTTGCACTTAAATCTCCTATTGTACAGATACAACGTTTGGTCTGAATGGGACCCAGAATTTCACCGGAGAGCCGGCAAACAACGATGAAGTGTGGATGGTCCGAGTCCGAGAAGTAAGACTCCATGTTTGTGTCTTAGATTGTTCTCTGGTCTTTTGGAAGTTCAGTCTTTGGAGACAAAAACAAGAAGGCTTTGTTAAATGTGGTTAAAGTTTGCTCCCTGACTCCTTAACCACTCCCAAGATGACCCCACCTTTTTGCTGTTTGCAAAAAACTTTTCAAGATATCATAAAGACATTTAACTTGCAATTTTGCAGATACAATCATAAGACTTTATCATACATGTAGTAAGTTTTTCAGCAAGACTGGATCAGAACACCAGTGAGAATAATAAAGTGAGTCAGAATACCTGCCAAAAACAAAAGAGATATGGTAAAAAATTTGGTGAGTTTCTGTATTAGTGTTGGAATAAACTTTTACAAACTTTAGTCGTTTTTTTCCTATTTCCTCCGTCTAAAACCAGATCCAAGGTGCCATCATGGTGGCAGCCATCTTCCAGGTGTTCCTTGGCTTCAGCGGCATCATGGGATTGCTGATGAGGTTCATCGGCCCGCTGGTCATTGCCCCCACCATCACCCTGGTGGGCCTGGCCCTCTTTACAGCCGCTGCAGACTTCGCAGGCAGGCACTGGGGCATTGCAGCTCTGTGAGTCACCAGCACTGTAGTAACCAGTCATTTTACTGTATCTTCAATCAATCAATCGTTTGCAGGCATCAGTGTCTGATGCATGGCGGCTGCAGATATATATCTTCAATCGATCAATAATCAATCAACATCCTTTATTTTAACCTGTCAGATAGGACAGTAAAAGGAGCTTTTGATATTTTGTCGTTGTTTGCTCAGTATGGAAGTCATTTTCATGTATTGAACTGAAAGTCCTTTCTTGCAGCCTAGTCATTCCACATTATTTCCCTCCTCGGGGGCTGGGTACACATCAGAGAACATGTACATCCTAGTTGTTTCTGTGGCAAGCGTTATTTTTTGGGAAGAGTTGCTAGGCCCTGGTCCTACCAAATAATGTCCCTATAATTTGGCAAGTGCAGTGGGTATTTTAGCACACTGAAATAGCCATTTAGCACCCAATTAGTTTAATGCTTAGAGAAGTGGCCCCCTACGGTTTTGCATTGAGCGAGATCGTTAAAAAAATTCTCTATTGGTTGCAGAGATAGGCAGCTGAGGGAGAAGGTTAAGTGTGGTTAAGGCTCCCCACAATAATGCTCTCCTCTGATCTAAGTGGAGATTTATGAAATAACATGTAGCTTTAATTGAGAGGCCTTCTTTTCCCCTTGTAACTGAGCTGTGGTATGAATGACTGTATGGCTTGTTTCAGTAATAATATCAATCAATCGTTTGTTGGCATCGGGGTCTGATCATAATGATAATATTATCAGATTGGCCATTAAAAGACTAGTGATGTAATAATAATCCACTTCTTTTCCTTCTGCAGCACTATTATCCTGATCACCCTGTTCTCCCAGTACCTGAGGAATGTGAACATCCCCTGCTGTGGGTACAGTAGAGACTCGGGCTGCCACTGCCATGCAACCTCCTTCCCTCTCTTCAAACTCTTCCCAGTAAGTACCACAGTTACATTCTGTCAGTGAGTACTCTTTTCCAAACAGCTGTTTTTGAAATGAAAATTAAAAGTGTGTATATCAAGAAATATACAGATTATGCTCCATACTATTTTTCTTACATTTTGTGTGTTTTGTTGTCTTTTAAAACATATTTTTGTTGCATAGGTACATGTGGTATATGTATAGCGCGACTACTCGCTACTTGAAAAATCTTCATTTCAGTGAAGATGACTGCTGCTTACATGTATGGATGATGATGATGATCATGACATGTAGTACATTCTTGAAGATGCAAAGATGCCGAAGATTTTAATACATAAACCATGAATTGTCCAACTTTTCAAGGTGATCATGTCCATGATCCTGGCCTGGATCTTCTGTGCCATCCTGACGGCGGCGAACGTGAGGGGTTTCACCGCCAGGACAGACGACAGGATCGGTGTGCTGCAGCAGGCACCCTGGTTCAGATTCCCCTATCCAGGTACATGGTAGCCTGTCTTTACACAACCTCTCCCTGGCTGGGGTTAATGACCCCCTCTGGTGGTAACCGTTGGGCTGGCCCCTAGGAGCGCGATTTAGTCTGACTAGGTTTGTGGGTGCTCAGGGGTGTAGTCAAACTGTAGCAATAGGCAGGAAGTACTTTGTTCTTTGCTTGCTTGTTTGTTTTGCATAACCAGTAAACTAATGCAGCCTTTAGGTGGAACACACCAGTTTTGTACGTAAGTACAAGCTGCGTAAAACTAGACTGTAATGTTTGATGGACCCCTATGTACTCTTTTTGGTATTGTAGTGACATCTTTAACATGGTCGAGGTGTGGCTGTTCTGAAACACAGGACCTCCGACTTAACATCCCATCTGAGAGAACGTCCCTAGCCAAAGCTAGTACCTGGTACTGACACAATCATTTTCACCTGTCCAGTGAGGAAATAGGTGTTAACTTAAGAACGGGAAAGCAGAAAATAGGTACGCAAAACCTGGAAAGTTACAGAGCTTTTCTTGACTTTGTCTCAATTTCTTTGTTTTCTGTTTGTTTGTTCGCAGGCCAATGGGGTGTGCCCACTGTCAGCGTTGCGGGGGTGTTTGGCATGTTCTCAGGAGTGCTGTCTTCCATGATCGAGTCTATCGGGGACTACTACGCCTGTGCAAGGCTTTCAGGTAATGTTATAGTTTTGTAGTCTTCCATAAATCCTGGTGTCATGCATTGTACAAACAGATTACAGGGTAAAAATGTGTCAGATTCAGTATGCCACTATCATGTAAGTCTGTAGAATATGCTTGTTAACTTAGATATGGACAGATGAACACACAATGAATTGGAATGTGATAGAAACTTACACATCGCCAATATATAGATATTGGTATTATTGTTATAGGTTGACCTAGGTCATGACCCCATGACGCTAGGGGTCACCTGCCTCGTGTTGCAGCCATTTTGTCCGCCATCTTTGTTCCTTGATTTTGGTTACCATTAAAGTGTGCTCGGTTCGCACTCTGAAAGTTACCACCCAAGAGTTGTCCTTTGCTGTCCAAGTTGACGCATGATATACCGGTAGTATATTAATTTCAGTCTAGAGCTTTGTAAAGCATGATGCTTCTCTGTCGTCAAGAACTGTAACATCAACAGAAATCTTAAAAACAACATCTGGATTGTCAACAAGAAAACAGGTGGCGCGGGTAACACCTGTAAGAAAATACTGCTAGTGATAGCATGCTAGTATTCTTTTTGGCAACACCTCAGGACAGAGCCAAAAGTCTCTTTGACTCCCTTACGTGTACATCATATGGGATGTCTCCCCTCTACAGGTGCCCCCCCTCCCCCGACCCATGCCATCAACAGGGGAATCGGTATGGAAGGGATCGGGTGTATTCTGGCAGGAGCCTGGGGCTCCGGAAATGGCACAACGTCGTACAGTGAGAACGTTGGGGCCATCGGCATCACTAAGGTAAAATGTTTTAACCAAACTCAAGTGATGGAAAAAAGCATGTACGTCAGCTTTTGAAAGCAATCTTTAACCCTTGTAGTCAGGGTCAATAATACTGGCCCTAATCATACTAGTTCATTTGCCTCATTTAGCAATTGTTTTGCTTACTTGCTTGTGTTGAGCCTCTCATGCCTGACATACATCAGGATATTGGTATTTTCAACATCATATCACAGAGTGTGAAATACAGGAAGCCTGTTTGAATTTCATCGCTCAGATCAAAAATTTTATGTCCCTTTCTAGCGGTCAACCCAAAAAAAGGCTAGGGTTTACAGGCTTTTGCTACTTGGTCAGTCGGGTAACTGGAAACAAAAAAAAATTTCTAGGCCAGAACCAATAGGTCCAGGGTTCAATGCTCACCATGCCCCGACATTGTGCCTTTGGGAAAGGCACTTAACACAACCTTCCGATGGAGTGACGCCGAGCCTCTTCGGCTAATCTGTCTAGATCTAAAAGTGTCCCAAAAAACACACTACAGATTTGGTGGCCGATGTGCCAACGTGTAGCACATTTGTCACCAAGAACCGTACAGTTTTTTTAAATGTCTTTTATTCCACAGGTGGCCAGTAGGAGAGTGGTCCAGGCTGGTGCCGTCCTGGCTATCCTCCTCGGCATGCTGGGAAAATTTGGCGCCCTGTTCACCACTATCCCGGACCCGATCGTAGGCGGGATGTTCTGCGTGATGTTTGGAATGATCACGGCCATCGGGGTCTCCAATCTACAGTTCGTTGACCTCAACTCTTCCCGGAACCTTTTCGTGTTCGGTTTCTCCGTTCTGCTGGGCCTGGCCTTGCCGTATTGGCTCAACACGTATCCTGGAAGTATTGACACAAGTAAGTCTGCCTACATCCTGTGCAGGGCTGTCTCCAGCTTACTAATTTTTTTCCATCCCACTCATTGTTTGGTAGCCCATACATATGTGTATATACTATTTCCGTTGTTAAATATGTCATTTGATGTTCAGATCTTTTGGACAGATGGGGTGAAATTTTCTTTGTTTAGTTTTTTCTTTATGTTTTTTTTAGTCATGCTACATGTGCAAGCAACGATTGATAACATTGCCTTTTGTATTTAAGACAGACAAAACATGTAAAATGTAAGACAAATATGTTTCTTTACCCAGCTGTACCTGAGCTGAACCAGATCATCACTGTCCTGTTGACCACCAGCATGTTTGTGGGAGGCTTCACTGCGTTTATCCTGGACAACACTGTCCCAGGTATATGGCAGCTTCATTCAGGTTCAGTACAAGATCAGTACTACTAAACTACTACTACTGTCAGTCCAGTACATGTCATTCAGGTTCAGTAAAAGATCAGTACTACTAAACTACTTCTACTGTCAGTCCAGTACATGTCATTCAGGTTCAGTAAAAGATCAGTACTACCAATTAAACTACTGCACCATTGTCAGTCAGTCCAGTACATGTCATTCAGGTTCAGTAAAAGATCAGTACTACTAATTAAACTACTGCACTACTGTCAGTCAGTCCAGTACATGTCATTCAGGTTCAGTACAAGATCCATACTACAGTACAAAACTACTACTAACTGTCAGTCTGATACAATTGTCATTCAGTTTCAGTAACAAGACTTGCATTACTACTTAACAACTACTACTGAAGTGCTTCACTACTGAATTTGTATACTTTCCAAATGGCAAACTGGAAAACATTATAATTATCTGTAAACAGGAACTGCAGAGGAGAGGGGTCTGCTTCACTGGAACAAAGAATCCGGGAGCAATGCGGAAATGACGTTGGAACAACGGGAAGCGCTAAAGGTGTACGATCTACCGTTCGGCATGAACCTCATCCGCCGCGCCAACTGTACGCGCTATGTCCCCTTCTGTCCAACGTTCCTTCAACCACCAATCACAGGACAGCAAGGGGAGGGCGTGTCAGCTGGAAACGACACAACGCAAACCACCTCTTTCTAAGGGTTCAAGCTATTGCTGCTATCAAAAGCAATTTAGAAGCTAAAACTTATATACATGTTCATATTTTCAATTTTTACTTTACGTGAATTTTCAGTGGTATTTTTAGTAGAGAGGGTGATTTTCTTCAATCGTAGCTACAAGTTGGCAATTAACTACAAGTCACTTGAGAGTTTTATGCATAATCATGTTTATGTGTGCTGTCTTGTACTACAAGAGAAAGAAACATTCCAAAATCTGAATTTAAGATTTTATATTCTAACTACTAGTATCTTACATTCCACTGACCAAGGCTAGTAATACACTCAGGGTGAAGAGAGGCTATGAAAATACATTGATAACTGTATTGTTGAGTAAATTGCTGCTTAACTACATTTGTACATGTAGATAAAATTCTTACTAAAGTACCAGGCATTCATACATTTCCTCCATTTTTCTACTTTGTACTTAATCATCAAAATTGTATTTTTTGATTTACCAAAATATGCTTATAGCTTATATGTATGTCAATATTTCTGTTTTAAACACTTTGTTCCGGTTGGAATGCATTCTGAAATGACAATTAGAAAGTTGTGACATTAAGTATTTTAATCTTTAATCTTTATTAAGTATATTTTATTTATCCTTCCTTCCATCCACTTCTGCAGTATATTGTAATAAACCATATCTTGATAACCACTACAGTACATTATGTAGGTGTAAGAAAACCATCATTGTTATAAAACCACTACAGTAATGTGTCTTCATCTCTTAATGACTTCTGTACTGCTGACACTATGGTACTGACTTCTGCCATGGCTCCTAACCCGGTGTCTCCACACGGCAGTGTCTTAACCACTACAGTATGTTTATGAAGGTTACACATCCATGTTAGAAAACCCCTACAGTAATGTGTCGACATCTCTTAATGACTTCTGCACTGCTGCCACTATGGTACTGACTTCTGCCATGGCTCCTAACCCGGAGTCCCCACACACGAGTGTCTTCTCCACACAAGGCACTTCTATGTACCCAAACCCCTTCAACACATCTATGTGTCTCTGTGTAAGAGGGTGGTTCCACATGTGAGTGTTCATAGCGGGACAGAACAGGAGAGGTCTGGTCAGGTCCCAGCAGCGGACGACACATGTCAGTAGGTTGTCGCACAGTCCGGCCGCCATCTTGGCCAGCGTGTTGGCATCTAGCGGAGCGATGACAAAGATGTCGGCCCAACGTCGCAGCTCAATGTGGAGGACTGGGTCTTCCCTCTAGATGGAAGGAGAAATTCACTGATGATATCTCATACATCTAATTTTGTACATACATCTGCTAAGATGTTGTCCAAATAATCCTTTTATCAACTGTAAACTACCTTGCAATTCAGCCCTCTAGTATGGCTGCCAGAAACCCAACACACCTTTCGAAAAAGAGTAGGGGCATGCCCCGGTGTGCGAAGGTCCAAATCCTTCTGTCTGGAGTTGGTGATTCACTACAAATCACACGGATGGGGGCCTGGTGAACCTCCATCTCATATTAGCCATACAGTGATTTACGCATTCCCGTCATGTATCAGGCAGCGAAAGGGTATGTAACCCCGTAAGGGGGCAGTATAACCCCGACGGTGCATAAGCACGTCGACTGATGATGATGATGATAGCTGCCAGGAGGCATGTAAGCTTTGTTGCTTAAATGAACCAATAAACAGTCTACTACTACTAAAAATGAGACTTACTTAGTAAAAGATAACAATAACTTCAGCAGGTAGTTCAACAATATTTGGTACCTCTCTATATAGATATAACTACATGTACTTGTATTGAACATCCGTATCACTTCACAGTTTCAAAGTATGCATGAGTTGTGTCATGAATTGTGGTCTGATGTCACAGCTAAAGGTCCGAGCTATAGCATATCATTATGGATAGAGACTGGCAAGGGGTCTTCATTAAACTTTTACCGCTGCATATGAGCATTTGGAACTGCGAACTGGCTTACTGCCAGAGTCTCTACTGTACAGGTTTTTCATATGCGGAGGACACTATATACACATGTAATATACATTCAAGCAAAAATACTAATCTCCAAGCAGATCTACAGTGGCTATAAGCATAAGACCGTATCCAACTGGCAAAGGGACTTTGAGCCTCATGGCCATATTAACAGCAGTAGGAATGTCTGCGCTGCTAATCTTTTTATGAGAGATTTCTGGGACAAACAAGGTGGGGCACAGACACCATTATTGAATAGAAATGCTCCTTCCTGTTTGAGTGCATGCAGATCTTGGGTGGCTATGAAAACTCCCTTTACCAGTTGGATAAGGTCTTATAGCCACCATAGATCTGCGTGGAGATTTACATTACACTACATTACCTTCTGCCATCGCCACTCATCCTGATCTCGGTGCACTGGAACCTGTAACTCCTCAGGCTGGAAGAAATGTGTGGCGCGGTCCGTCGTCACAACCTGCACCTGGGCGAGAGTTGGGTTCAAGTTTAAATTGTTGTTACATATAGCATAGCATTAACGACTTACGGAAATGATTTGGTATTTGTAGATCTCTAAAACTAGATCATCCTTCCCAGAAGTTCCCACCGTTACTCTACTCTACTCTAGTATGACCGCATACAAGTTCCTTTGCAAAATCAGAAGTTTGCCCCCCTCCCCCTCAAGACGATTTTACAGGTCAAATACGGCTGTCATTCTCTTTGAAAAGAACCACCGCCATGACGTTCTGTACCTCAACATCTAGTCCTTCCGACTTCTGTAACTCCTGTACGATCAGAGGCACTTTTATGGCCGCTACGCTCCCTGTAACTCCGATCAGAACGTTCTTCCTCTTCAAGCTTGCCGCCATGTTTCCTCAGTACAGAGTTGAAAGGTCAAAGATCAAGTTCTTAGCCTGGTGACCCAACAATTTTTTTCTCGCCGTTGGACGAGTGAAGACGATTTCACCGAGATTTTGCCACATATAAACTTGATTTTAAGAATGACGTCCTCTGTACATAAAACCGATGCAAAAACGTTCAAGATGTTGGTGAATATGCAAGGTGAATATGATGTAACGTTATACAAGAATGCAGGTGGCGCTTCGAAAGCTAAAGGCGGACATGGTGCACCCTCCTATTAAAAAGCAGGACCCCTATCGCTCGATTCGTTTTAGACGTATGAAAAGATGATCAAGACTGGACCTAGGTGGAAAACTTTTGACTGGATGTGGATCTAAGCCGAATTCTTTGTATATCTTCACATTTTACAAGTTGAGACTACCCTATGATAGCCTAATCTGCAGTACCGCTCCCGACCGCCTCCAGAAAAGTGGCTAAAACGACCGTCAAATTGCTAAATTTCTGTCCTTTCAGGCTTACAAAGGAGTTTGAATTTTTCAGGCTTTTGAGTATCTATATTTTGTGTAGGAATACTGGCAATACAGTCACGGTGACAAAACTGCCCCTTTCCAATACCAGCATTACTCAAGAGACAACAAACAATACATTCTGTAGCCAATGGTAGCGTTTGGAAGTAAAACTAAATTGTCTACCTGGAGTTTTTGCAAAATCTGATAGGTGACGCTGCAACTCCATGTGTTGCCGTTTCACAACAACTAAACATCAGACCAAGGACATTACATATAATGTCCTTGATCAGACAGAGACCCGAGCCGTACGAAGCAGAAACAGTGTCAAAAAGATCGTATACGTTTTTTGAAATGGAATAGGTATGTAATTTAGAATGGAATATGCGTTTTTCAAATCGAATAGGTATGTAATTTAGAATGGAATATGTGTTTTTCAAATCGAATAGGTATGTAAATAAACATGGAATATGTGTTTTTCAAATCGAATATACATGTGGTGCTATTATTTTTGAAAGTTGGTATTGTTTTAAAATCTGGTACTATACGATTCCAAAATACCATACGATTTCTGTTTGCTATATCATTTCTGTTTGCTATATCATTTCTGTTTGTACTCCGGAAATGACGCGTTCCGCTCCGGAAGTAGGGTAGGGCATACATCGGACAAGTTCGTGGTCTCCCACGATGTTGCCGGCCATTTGCTCCGGGTAAGTTGTGTTCGTCTTTGGCGAAATACGCCAATATTAACGCACGCCACGTGTTGTCAGTGTCGCTGTGGACACTTGGACCACATATCGGCCAGTTATGGTTGGTAGTGACCGTCATTTTGTCGACAATCGCCAACATTGACTCGGGAACTTTACGTCTGACAGTGTGGGGGAGGGGGGCGTGTTTTCGTGTACCAATATATAACGTTAGCGAAATTCCACCGGCGAATCTTTACGAAAAGAGATTAAATATAGAAATTATGGGTAGAAAGTCAACACAAGTTGCTGCTTTTCGGACAATTTTTAATGACAAGATTAACCTTGATTACCCTCAACTTTGGGGTTGATAAGCTTGCCGCAAACCGGGCGTTTTGTGTATTTACGACAGAAGGGTAAAAGGGCGAGTCCAGAATGGATGTGTCAAATTAGGGCGTCAAATTAAGGTCCCACAACACAGTACGCAGACTTTGTGTGGATAAAATAGTGCTAAAATCATTGTAAAATTCTTCTAAATTCTAGAATAAATACCAGTGGTTGGCAACTTGGGCTACATGTTATGCTATTATCATGCCCTATTCTTATACCTACCAATTTTAGACTAGCTCCTTAGTCTAGTTGCCATACATTGTACCTGTTATGATTGTCAAGCAATAAAATGTTATGTTTTGTGTATAATAATTAGTTGCATTTCATGTATTTTCTTCTCAGAGTTCCCAGAAAAGATGTAGTGTCTGCACTGTGGGGCGTGCGGCACATAGGACGCTGAACTTTACCATTGACTTTCTAGAAGAGCAGGGCCCAGTCGACTTGCCTGAGTCCAGCACACGTTGGGAATACCAACAGGGCTGCCATACGGGGAGTTCTGTAGAAGGCTTGTCAGCCATTATTTTCTAATCCTAAAACATTGGTCACTTGAAAACTGAACAGATTTGAAGGTGATGTTGGAAAACTTGGAAACCTGCTTTTTGGCATGAGACTTAAGTAATTTGAGAGACCATGTTTATCTCAACATAACAGATCCTTTTATTTAGTCATAGTAGTGTATATTGTTATAAAGATATTCACCTTTCAAAACTGCACAGACCATGGTCTATTTACAGTTTTGGGGGGAGTCTGTACAGGCAGACCAAGTTGTATGGATACTGTCCATGCCTAGTGTAACAGAGGACTTTGTGTGGTTTGTGGTGCCTCCATCTAGACTGAATGAGCCTCGTCACGCTGTGAGAATCACATCAAGAGAGTTCACACCCAGCTTGGCAGTACAATTAGTGTATGTGTGACAGCTTTTTACAAACCAGTGAATGACATTCAAGTCAGCATGAAGGTCATGTCAAATTTTGACTGTAGTGATGAGGAATACTGAACTTTATGTTGAGAAAATGGTGTATATGCAGTATTAAATAGAATATGTGTCTGAACTTGAGAGATTAGAATAGGTCATCTTTTTTATAAAGGAAAAGTTCATTTCAACAAAAGTTTAGTGGGAGCACTGAAAGACATCATGATTCAGTCTGAAACTGTGGCAATGTAGTTTTTTATTGTAAGAATAATATCACTAGACCATGGTCGACATTCACCTCATATAGAAAGGGGGATTTCTGTCCATTCTATATATATACATTATTCTATATTCATGTATATGTATATGCATACACTTATATCAAAATAAACATTGTAATGTAGGACTTTCCGTGTCAATTTTCTACTTGTGCCTGAGATGTTTTTCTTAGTATACTGCAGTTAACATTGCAACACTATGTAGCTGTCAATAGTTCTACTCAAGTAGCATACACTGCAGTCAACACTACAACACTTTGTAGCTTTTAATACTTAACCAGTCATTCCGACACACCTTCCACACAGGTGTAAGGCCGCACCCCACATGGCCACTGCTGGCTGGTTGGGCCCATCGCCATGTAAGCATATATAAGGAAGGACATGATTGCCGAGCCGGACTTGGTCAACAAGTTAGGTACATGTAATATAGTCTAGGGCTAGTATTTGGACATTTAGCGGCGCTCTCTAATTACACTTATATACTGAATATACTATATGAATAGAGAAAAGGCCACACAGGTTTCAATATAATTGTGTTTGTATTTTAATGAGATAATTACTTCACAAATATACAACAACAGGACTGGCTTACAGGTACTTCGGTTACATAAAGGTCGGTAGCCTATTACGTTCCCATGTAAGGGACAGGAAGGTAAACAACCCCAAACCGTTGTTGAAGTATTGTACTGGCCGGTCAAGAACCCCTCTCTGATCTGATTGTACAATTCAGTAAACACCCTCGTTTCGATGTTAAAGCACCATTGTGTAAGATCAGTCACGTCGCCAGTTCCATGCGCGGGTCGACCCGGCCAACGGGCCTCGTTCAGTCACGGACACTCCCATCTCGCTTCTTGTCCGTGCGATCGTGACAGCACTTATTAGAGCCAATTCTTCTCCTGAAGTTACGGATCTGGCTACCCGACTTCCCTTGCCTAGGTTGGTCTATCGACGAGAGGCTGTTCACCTTGGAGACCTGCTACGTTATGGGTACGGACAGACGTGAAAATTGCACGTCTCTCTCTTTAGTTTTCAATGGCCCACCTGAGCGTACCGGCACCATGAAAGCCGCGGTGCTTTACGGGGCAGCTTTCCTTATCTCCGGGCAAACCGATTCCTGGACACGTGCGCCTTACAAAGAAAAGAGCACTCTTTTCGGGGCTCATACCCACGTCAACGACTTCGCTTGCGTTGCCGCGCCGGGCGAACATTTTCCCGTTCGCGGGAATGTTAACCCGATTCCCTTTCGGTATGCCGGGGCGGCTCGTGACGCACAGAATCCCGCGGCCGCACCCGCCACCGTGGGCCCGACGAACCTCGGAAGGACCCGAGGACCCAACCTCGTTACCGCTGGGAGCAAGCAGAGCGGGCCTTGGCGACGCGCAGTGACCACGAAACCGGGCCCGCACTTCCGAGTGGCCTTCGCTTATCACTCATGACCAGCTGACCCATGTCCAACTACTGTTCTCACGTGGAACCCTTCTCCGCTAGTCTTTGAATTTCTCGTTTGAATATTTGCTACTACCACCAAGACCAGCAGCCGCGGCGGCTCCACCCGGACTCGCGCCCGAGGCTTCTGCGCTCACCGCGGCGGCCCTCCTACTCGTCGCGGCCTGGCTCAGCCGGAGCGGACTGCCGTGACGGCCGGGTATGGGCTTGACGCTCCAGCGCCATCCATTATCAGGGCTAGTTGATTCGGCAGCTGAGTTGTTACACACTCCTTAGCGGATTAAGCTTGGCCACCGTCCTGCTGTCTGTATCAACCAACACCTTTTCTGGGGTCTGATGAGCGTCCGCATCGGGCGCCTTAACCCGGCGTTCGGTTCATCCCGCAGCGCCAGTTCTGCTTACCACACGTGGCCCACTGAGCACTCGCATTCCAAGCCCGGCTCCACTCGAGCGAGTCGGATACCTTACCTTGTGAAAGTTTGAGAATCATTCGCTTTACCAGATAAAACTGCTATCTGAGGGGAACTTCGGAGGGAACCAGCTACCTAATGGTCCGATTAGTCTTTCGCCCCTATACCCAAGTTTGACGATCGATTTGCACGTCAGAATCGCTACGGACCTCCACCAGGGTTTCCCCTGGCTTCGCACTGCTCAGGCATAGTTCACCATCTTTCGGGTCCCAACGCGCACGCTCTAGCGCGACCTCACCGACGGAGCGGTCGAGATCGGCCGGTGGTGCGCCCGCGCCGCGGAGACGGCGGGGATACCACCTCGGACATACGGACGGCCCTTCACCTTCATTGCGCCTCTGGGTTTCGTACAGCACCCTTGAGTCGCGCACGCGTTAGACTCCTTGGTCCGTGTTTCAAGACGGGTCCTGGTCGGGTGGACGATCGGACCTCGCCATAGAACCCCGGGCGCCCTGCGTGGCGCACCCGTCGACCGCACGACGGGGACCCGGCGCCTGCCCGCCATGGGGGCAATGGGCAAACGCGGCGGTGGATTGCCTGTCCTCGGTCCGACAGCGGGCGCCGCACGCACCGCGACTATAACTCCGGAGACCCGAGGGCCCCGGGCACCTTCCGCGGGGACGTGGCCGCCGTCGAACCGGTCGCGGAAAAACTGAAGCGGGTCCGCACGCCTCGACGCCGGCCGATCGGTCTTGCGATCCATGCTCGACCGGTGGAGCGCGGACGGACGCCGCCTGAATCCTCCGGGCGGACCTTGCGGGCCCACCAGTTTACCTCGGTTAACTAGCGGTTTCACGTACTCTTGAACTCTTGCTTCAAAGTTCTTTTCAACTTTCCCTCACGGTACTTGTTCGCTATCGGTCTCGTATCCGTATTTAGCCTTAGGCGGAGTTTACCTCCCGCTTTGGGCTGCATCCCCAAACAACCGAACTCCGAGGAGGGGCAGACCGAACGCCACCGTTGCCGCCATATGGGGCTGATAGCCGCTCTGGGAGAGGCCTCGATCACAAGGACATGGGCAACTGTCGACGGACGGAGAGCACCTCCCGAACGCCACAGTTCCCGCGCCCCGTGGGAGCGGAGATTTACCCTGGGGGCCAGGCACCGTATATCGGCTAGCCACCAAGCACCGCACGCGCGCCCAAGCTTTCCCGGCCCACCGTCACCCTCCCGCTGTCCCCCGAAGACCGACCCCGCCCCACTCTCCGCTGTAAACCCAAGATCTGCTAGCCATATACGTATATGGCTAGCAGATCTTGGGTATATGGCTAGCAGATCTTGGGTTTACAGCGGAGAGTGGGGCGGGGTCGGTCTTCGGGGGACAGCGGGAGGGTGACGGTGGGCCGGGAAAGCTTGGGCGCGCGTGCGGTGCTTGGTGGCTAGCCGATATACGGTGCCTGGCCCCCAAGGTAGCGGAGATTCGGCGCTGGGCTATTCCTGCTTCACTCGCCGTTACTGAGGGAATCCTTGTAAGTTTCTTTTCCTCCACTTAGTAATATGCTTAATATGTGGGTCGTCTCGCCTGAGCTGAGGTCGAGGAGTGGAGTGAGCAAACGCGCAAAGCGCTGCTCTTTGGCGACCGTCCATTCGTTGCGGACGGGCACGCCGCCTGCCGACGCCCTTCGCAGTCTAGCTCGCCGGGGAGAGAGTATCAGCTCGATTGTTAGGGCTGCGATTCGGACGGCCGGCGGGGATGCGCCAAGCCGGGTCGGGGTCGCGAGGAGGAACTCCCCACGGTCCACCCGAGCGAGGCGCCGCCAGCGCGAGAAGCAAATCGGGTTTGGACGCGAGCGTCTCCGCCGGAGGGAACTGTGAAAATCTGTCCTTCGGGGGACGAAGCTTCTACCGATCGCCGTGGAAAGCCGCCAGCTTCGACAAAGACACCCAGCCGCGCGCCAGGACCGCAGTCTCTCTATGCGCCCGAGAGCGAGAGAGATGGAGCGGTGCGACCCTCGGACGGACCCGGGGCCACAGAGTGCGTTCGAAGAGTCGATGATCAATGTGTCCTGCAATTCACATTACTTCTCGCAGCTGGCTGCGTTCTTCATCGACACACGAGCCGAGTGATCCACCGCTAGGAGTTGTCGTTTGATTTCAATTTGATTTCGCATCGAAAGCTTGTCTTTGCCTCTCGGCACCGTCGTTTCAGAGACGGGAAGAAGGCGTCCTTCAGAGTGAAGGACGGTGAACGAGCGGAAGGGCCGGGGGTCGCTCCGCGAACCGGGACCCGCCGTGAAGACCGCTGTGCCCCCTCGACAAAACGCGACCGACCGGCCCGAGCTGGGAAAGAGAGCCGAGGGGTCGATTGCGCTCGCCCTTCTCTTGAAGACCTCGGGGAGTGGAGCAGTCGGTCGAGACGCCGATGGCGACCGAGAACAGTCCTACCCTCTGCCCAAAGGAGGCCTTGGACCGCAGGATGCCCGCTCGAAGTCCGACGCTTAAGGACAGGTCACTCGTCCGCAAGACGGATTGCATCGAGTCAGAGACCGAAACGCCGCGCCGGGGTGCCGGGGAGGAGTCGTCTCACCTAGGCGCCGCCGTGAGACTAGCAACTCAACCCCATTCCGCGCAAACCCACAACGCGACGCCCCTCCGCCAGGATATAGGCTCCCCCACTTGCGCACGCCCGCCTAAAACTTTTCGCCGGGAGGACCTGACTCAGTCCTCGACCAGGCTACTCGGGGCGGCTCGCTGGTTTAGCAGGGTATAAGGAACGACGGGCTCACACTGAAGGCACCCGACCAACGTTTCAAGGAAGCTGCCAGGTCCCGCCGCCAAGTGGGTTGGCATGGGTGCTCCTGACACTCCGCCGGCGCTCCTCCGTGAAGGAGGAGCGATTGACGGCAGAGAGCGCCACCTTGAGAGAGCGGGACTGACCCGGGCCGCAGACTGCGTTTGAAGAATCGATGATCAATATGTCCTGCAACATCGGGGGAGGGTGCCGGAGCGTACGCGCCCGCAGTTGGGTCGGTCCTCGGACAAGATCGGACAGGCTTGCTCGGCTAGTTTCGCCGCCGTCGAGGCGGTACGCGGACGGGGGGCGTGGGGCTGGTGGTGGTTCACGGACCGTCGGCGGGCGGGCCGGGGTGGTGCCAGGGTCCTCCAAATGCAGACCCCGGTAGAGTCCTTTCCGGGTCGGTGGAGTCGGGGCCGGCGTACGGCCTGTCGACGGGGAGCGGTGGTCGGTGCCGGTGAGCGCACCTTCACCCCCTTCCCGAAGGTCGCTCACCCTACCTTGAAAGAGAGTGGTCGTTTTTCGTCTAGCGCGGGAAATGACGGCGGACACCGGGTCTCCGGTCAGCACACTCCCTCCCCAGTCGTTTTGCTACCCCGCCGATCAGGCTGCCGCTCCCCGCGAGGTCGACCGTGCCACGGGCGTCCTTACGAACCAGCGCTGGGGCAGGGTCTTCCGCGGAGGCGATGCCCAGGTCTTCGGACCCGCCAGTGAACGGACTCACCCCTTCCGTCTGCGTGCGAGGTCGCCTTTCGGACTCGGTGGTCGGACTCAACCGGCGGAGGCGTCGCCCGAGAGAGTGGGGGCTCGTCCTTCGCGGGACGGCTAGGGCGTTAACGGGAAGCAACGGTCGGTGTGGCCGGGAGTGCTGCAGCTCAGGCTCCCGAGGCTTCGCGGCCTCGCGGCGCGTTCCCGCTGTTCGGCGGCGTGCGGACTACTGCACGGATCGCGGATCGCTCTCTGGTGGATCCCCATTACGGCCGACTGCCCCCGTCACCGTTCTCTCGCCGAGGCGGGTTTTGACGGGCAGCGCCCGCGCCTCTGCCGGGGATCGTGTCGACTGGTGCAATACAAAAACACAGAGGAGGGAGGAGAGGCAGACCACCTTCGCTGAATTTCATGGACCCCTTTCCAAAGCGGGGCTTACCGAGAGGCTATTCTGTCTGGCTGCCCAATGGACGCTCATTGTGCTTTCGACGGCAACTCATCAGGTGGCGCAAGGGCCTGAGGGGAGGAGGCGTACGCGTTCTTATCCAGGTGCGATGGCATGCGACGATGCCGATGGACTTTATTACAAGGACGTTGACCTTGACGAACAACGGTGGTCCTCCTGTGTGTTTGAGCGCCCGTCCAAAAAGTGGCAGCGGCAACTATTCTGGTGCCTGCTGAAGACAATTTGAATATTGTCACACTGGTCTGCATGCTCTTGGTGAGGGGCATTGGCTGTCAGATAGAGTATAGAGCTAACTTAAAGTCGTGTAGAAGTTGTACTGGCTCCTTAGATTGCTAAGTTTAAGTAGGCACTACAAGCAACAGCACATATTGCAAGTTGCAACTCTGTAAATAAGATCAGGCATTGTGGAGCAAACTCTGAAAGGGCCTAATTTGAAATAGATAGCTTTGATTTCAAACTGCAGGCCAACATCCTGAATTTTTAATGTTTATAGCACTAGACAGGCTCCCTGTGGATTTCTACATGTTTATATGCCCTATTCACACTGCAAAGTACAGAACGAGGCCATTGGGTGTTAATGGATATTGTTCTCACCAGGGCAAGGAACCAGTCTCTTTAAAACCAGTGGTAGTGAAGCAGTTTTGTATGATATGAACTGTTGAAAATTGTACATACAATAAGGAACATTAAGTGGGTCATGATGTTTTTTATTAATAGAAAGTAACATTTGCAATATCCATATAGCCCTTACAATAATAGTTAAATCTGAACTTCTTTTGACTAATAGGTGACAGCATGAAGGCCCATGTAATAAATGTCCATATTGTTCATCAAAACTACAAAAAACTACAAAAAATTCATTCACAACTGCTGAACTAAATGTCTGTATAGCAACGAAAACTTGACTACCAGTGACAGAGCAAATAAAAAAATCTAAGAAAACTAGTAATACTCAAATTGATCAATCCAAATAAATTTATTGGTTCTCTGCAGCTGGTTGCTGTATGAAACAAATGGACTGTAAGATCAGCATGAAAAATACAACACTTTTAATAGACCCCCGTGATAGTCCCATAACATTATGTAGGAATAAGCTTACTGCTAAATGCTGGGGAAAAAAACAAACCTTTGAGATGTTTGAGATAAGAGTTTCCGGATGAAAGAATTTAGAATAAAATTTTCAAAGGCGGGGCTTTTCAGGTGTTGACAAGAGAATTTTGTGGTTGATCTGTACCTGACTGCATGGTCGGCACTGTCAAGCAACAATCCAATACAGATGCTGAACAGTGCATTCAATGTTTTAATAGTAAACATGGCAAACACAATGAAGAGTGCCAGTCCAAGAACCAAGAAATTACACTGGTACAAAAAAAGCTTCTTTACATTCAAGGGAGTTAACTTGGCAGAAAATATCTCTTATGCCTTGCTCAGTCAGTTTTATCTCTGAAACTTAACTCATTTAACAAGGCACTTTTCCTATCAAAAGGTCATGACAGATAAGGATAAATTCTACGACAAGGATAAAGGTTTCAAGCAATATTAAGTAAAAAATCATGCACATGTAGAAAATGTTTACCTGTCAACGTACAAAAAATCCATTACATGTACAAAGGAACATAGCTGCAACATGCCCAAGGTTACTTAGTAAGATGAGAAATTGACGGGAGAACGATCTCTGCCATGCTGCAACAAGCAGCCATAACATGTCACCATGGACGTACAGTAAGTGGCCGTGATGATAACCCAGGGGGCATAGGGATGTCAGATGTAGCTTCAAAGCCATTATGTTCCAATATAATGGAAGTATTGAAATTCATGTGTGCAATTGATCAATCTTCCATACCATCACACCTTCTATTTGACTCCTATAATACAATATGATATTGTATTTACTCTAAGAAAGGCAAGGTTGTGGAAATTACAAATACAAGAGTTGCTAGTTCTCCCAAGCATCAGTTTGCAATGTTCAAATATATGTCTCTGCAACATGTCAAATTGACATTACTACTACATGTATTTCTGTCCAATTCACACCTCCCACATCTGAACGTCTAGCTTAGATTCCTGGATAGTTCTAAGCATTGAAATCAACAGCGATTCTGATATTTCTGCCTGTGAGCGGCAAGACAAGAGAGATAGCAGCATCCCTCCAACTTCATAAGCTCCAATTTCCTGCTGAGATCTCTGGGCTCACAGTGCAGATAATTCCATACCATACACATGTTGGCTTTAATCCCCTGCAAGTCAGAAAGAAAGAGGTTGAGAAGCATGAAACCTCATTTTCATCACTAGTCAGTTTAAATGAATAGGATAGTAAAATTGTAGGATAATAAAGAACAATGACATAGGTAGGTATGATAATATCCCAAGTTGCCAATAACTGGTGTTTATCCTAGAATTTTTACGAATTTTCAATGATTTTAGCACTACTTTATCCACACAAAGTCTGCGTACTGTGTTGTGCGACCTTAATTTGACGCCCTAATTTACACATCCATTCTGGACTCGCCCTTTTACCCTTCTGTCGTAAATACACAAAACGCCCGGTTTGCGGCAAGCTTATCAACCCCAAAGTTGAGGGTAATCAAGGTTAATCTTGTCATTAAAAATTGTCCGAAAAGCAGCAACTTGTGTTGACTTTCTACCCATAATTTCCATATTTAATCTCCTCTTTTCGTAAAGATTCGCCGGTGGAAAGCTAACGTTATATATTGGTACACGAAAACACGCCCCCCTCCCCCACACTGTCAGACGTAAAGTTCCCGAGTCAATGTTGGCGATTGTCGACAAAATGACGGTCACTACCAACCATAACTGGCCGATATGTGGTCCAAGTGTCCACAGCGACACTGACAACACGTGGCGTGCGTTAATATTGGCGTATTTCGCCAAAGACGAACACAACTTACCCGGAGCAAATGGCCGGCAACATCGCGGGAGACCACGAACTTGTCCGATGTATGCCCTACCCTACTTCCGGAGCGGAACGCGTCATTTCCGGAGTACAAACAGAAATGATATAGCAAACAGAAATGATATAGCAAACAGAAATCGTATGGTATTTTGGAATCGTATAGTACCAGATTTTAAAACAATACCAACTTTCAAAAATAATAGCACCACATGTATATTCGATTTGAAAAACACATATTCCATGTTTATTTACATACCTATTCGATTTGAAAAACACATATTCCATTCTAAATTACATACCTATTCGATTTGAAAAACACATATTCCATTCTAAATTACATACCTATTCGATTTGAAAAACACATATTCCATTCTAAATTACATACCTATTCCATTTCAAAAAACGTATACGATCTTTTTGACACTGTTTCTGCTTCGTAGAGCCGGAGCTTGGTCACCACATGGTATCAATCGTCTATGACAGTACCTGACCCCTCTAATCCAAAGACAATCCCTTCCAACCATGAAATACCTGTCCCGGATGTTGGACACCATCCACAGATTCCACACTCAAACATTCCTGTCCTTGGCGCTGAACACCATACACAGACAAATACATCTGTCCTCGGTGCTGAACACAGCGCACATACAGGTAAGCACACCTGGTCCTGAACACCATCATCCACACACAAACACACCTTTCCTTTTTCCTTAACACCATCCACACACAAACCTACCTGTGCTTGGTACCGGTGCTGAAAATTATCCAAATACAAACATACCTGTCCTCGGTGCTGACCACAACGCACACAAAAGGTAAACACACCTGTTCTTGGTGCTGAACACTATCCACACACAAACACACCTTTCCTTTTTCTTGAACACCATCCACACACAAACATACCTGTTCTTGGTGCTGAAAACCATCCAAACACAATCATACCTGTCCTCGGTGCTGACCACAACGCACACACAGGTAAACACACATGTGATGACGTTGTCCTATTACAGATGTTACCACCGAGGGAATGTGAAATTTTAAGATAACTATTGAGACTATACTTGCGAAGTATCGTGGGTCATGAACTTTTCTCGTGGCAACCGGTGGCCCGGATTCGCGAGTATACAGTCAACGATTCACGTTGTCCTGTAGATAGAGACTCATTTACTCCTCTGTGAAGAGTTCTGGGAAAGGCCATCCTGTATGAATATTGAGATCACATTGACGTCAGAGCATCGTGAATCAGACGCCGTTTTACTTCATACGCTCGCAGACTGCTCTCCGTACCTCCACACATTCGGCAGACATTTCGCATGGGTGAAGACTTCAAGACCAAACCAGATCCCTGCTTAATACTCTGTAAGTGGTGAGTGAATCTTAATACTATTTTCGTTGTCTAAAACCCTATTTCTATAGACCTAAAATACATGTAGCAGCGATCCTTGCAACTGTCGAATGCAAGGATAGGGACGATCTTCTGTCAAAGAAAGGCCTCACTGTGCTTTCGTCTAGGCCGAAAAGATTTCTATTTAGTCTTAGCTTGGAGGCTCGCTCGTCAGTAACGAAAAGAGCTTCCTACTAATAAAAAGTACTGGGTGGTTGCTTCATTCTTATTTGAATTGTGTGGGACATAATTGAAATTACCGGAAGGATGCAGTGTCAATACAATGTTTGTTTAGCATACAGCAGATATGTTTGACGCTCAAGTCATAAAATGCCTGTTAAAATTTGCATGCCACTACAGGAACACTTTTTCTAGAATTGTATTTAAATTTTTATGTGTTTAGTCAATGTGTATGCACGTCCGTGTTGTGTGTGGTTGCTATGGGTAAATGTAACGTTACCTACCTGAAACAAAGAAATCCAATCTAATTCAATTGATGACGCACAGGTATGGACCGATGAGCTTTGTAGCTTCCTCGGATCCTGTGAACTGTAAGTTTTGCGGTGTCCGATTACTGACAGTTTTAAACTTTAAGAAAAGACATTAGCGTACCAGCTTAAATTTTTTTCTCCTATCTTCTTTCAGACTCCTAAAACTGAATCGGTTGTCAAACCTCTAAGTACCCACGTACTAGACTCGTGATAAATGCCAAGTCTCATCCATGCAAGATAGGCAAGCGTGCCGTATTGTTTTCGACTAGGGCACAAAATGGCGCACTAAGGCCATTTTACTACTGCACTTCAGACCTTTGAGGGCCAGTAAAACAAACAATAATCTATGGAAGTTCGGCAAAAAGAATAACCCGCCATTGTTTTGTCAAATATGGTAGAATCTAGCGGCAGTTAAAACTTAAGACAGTACAAGTATTTTCAAACCAAGAACGCACCAGGACACCATAAGAATGGGCAATTTAAGGAACTAGAAAAAATTGGCTGGCATCGCAGTAGCAAAGTAAACTCTCCTGTCATGAATAGATTTCTGTTCGCGTCTCTGCTCTTGTTGGTCACTACAAAGTCCGGTATTTGCGATCAGTGCTCTAATTGCAGGACCTACGAATGCGAAGTGGTTCCCAGGTTCAATTACTATGTCGACTTGCACTGCGATGGCCGTAATATCACTTCCTTCATTCAAACGACCTATTCTCGTTTCGTTATCCGATTCAATTTGCAAAATAACCTGATAGAAACTATCGAGCACTTCCCACCGATGGCTAGCCTGCAGCTGTTAAATCTTTCTCATAACGCCATCAGTAACGTGTCGTGGGAATCGCTGGGCAACATGCCGGACTTACTGCAGCTTGATCTGTCGTTCAACCGCCTGACTTACGTGGATCTGTATCCTCGAAGATCGTTGATACGCTTCTCAGTGATCTACAACAAGTTGGAAACCTTTTCAGAGGAAGATCTCGGCATTTTGCCACGCGACCTGATCGATTTGACCACAAGCTACAAGCTCTACGTTGAAGGGAACCCCCTGCGCTGTGATTGCCGGATGGTCTGGCTGCAGAAACTACTCCAGGGGCTGGAGAAATGTCAGACCGGTGGGGAGGGACGATTTAGTGAGGCATGTAAACCAGCCCAGATTCACCCGTTGTACCTGAGTCTCAGTCGAGGCCTTAGCTCTGGTTTCGTCTGTAACTCTCCAGAAAACGTGCACAGTGTGTCCTTATCCAAAGTTGATCTTTCTGTGTGTGATTACGGGAACTCTGTCTCTACACCAAGCACACGCCTAAGCGTACAGCAAAACGTACATCCAAACGTACATCCAAGCGTACATCCAAGCGTACATCCAAGATTAGTCAATGGCACAAAGGCAGAGGCTCCCAGCGCATCGACTACCGACCACACCACCCACGCAGTGTCACTTTCCTCGAATACATCTCTTATCCATCGGACAGATTTACATGGTGGCCTTGATTCTGACAAGCCGTGGTACAACGTCAGTCTACCAACTCTCCTCAAAGTCTTGGGGTCAGTTGCAGCCGCCGTGGTGGTTGTGCCAGTGGTTGTCGTGCTGAAGAAAAAATGTGGCGCCAGGAGATCTGGAGAGGCCCCGCCGCCCATACCACTCATCCCGCTGCCTCACATCCAGAACTCGTTGTACTACGGCAACAACAGCGGCGGTACAGCCCAGGAGATTCACGACTACGAGACCATAGAGAATTAGTGAGGACACTGTTAGGGAACAAGAACATCTCTTACGTACAAGTTGGCCAGTGTGCGAGTGTTAGTGTTGCTCTCCCTCCTCTCTCTCTCTCTCTCTCTCTCTCTCTCTCTCTCTCTCTCTCTCTCTCTCTCTCTCCCTCTCTCTCTGCGTGCGCGCGTGTCAGTGTGTGCGTGTGAGTATCTTTATGTGTGGGGAGAAAGGAAGTGAGTGTGTGTCAGCGCGTGTGTGTGCGTGCATGCGTGCGTGCGTGTAAAAGATAAAATCTATCCAAGCAACAAGTACTGTAGTTTGATTTAGAACGGTACGTTCAGAATTTAGGACCGTCACAGAGACCACTTTTGGTTGTAGGATACAAGGAATTCTACCCTGTTACCACATTCAAGCTCTGTAAGATAAAAGTAGGCGACATTTTCATAGTGAGCACGAGAAGACGCACTGTCACATTAGCCACCAGCAATTCATAATCTACACCCACAAATGTTTAAACTGAGCATAGAGTGATTCATCGAAGTACATGTGTATCAACGACAAGCTCCAAAAGCTAATTCTAGTTGAACGTCAACAGTCCAGACAACGGTCAAGTACAGGAGAATTCATCTATTCCTCTTAAGCAATTTAAGCAGAACTTTTTTCTCGTGGATGTATTCATCTTTCTAGATCTGCACCTTTCAATGCATTACATGTAACTGTTATAAGTAGTCTCGGTGCTTTTTTTGTGTGTAACTGTTCAATGCTAATATGCCATAAATGACCGTCGGTGAATATTCTTTAGGTCTATGCTTTAAGATTGTGCTTTTACTGTGACTGAGTCATATAGTATCATCATGTACTAAACAAAAACATGGAATCCTTGCTACGGTAGACAGTCTTATAGTGAAATCTTCGAATTCTATCCATGATGATACTCCGACACGTATTTGAAACTAGAATGAAGTACCAGTGGAAGGTTCTCGAATGTCAATTTGATAACGTTGTCTTGGATAATTCAGTACCCACAGGAAGAGAGACCCAGACCGCAGGTTGTTCACGTAAGGCACTCTTTCCCAACTCAGACAAATCAGTGTACAATGAATAAATTGTCAACCTTTCCAAATTGTGAGCAGGATGCCCCCTAGCCCGTGTTACAACACCCCTCACTGTTTGGGGCTTATTGAGCCTCCTTCCCGAGACCGTACAAGTTATTACGGCTGGTAGCTGGAAGTCTAATCTTGATTTAGTCAGGCCAATGAGATTTAACCTCCTTGTTCAGGCTAAAAAAAAAAGGTAAGGTAAAGCAGGCATCCTCAATTGAGGTGAAGCATGATGCTTTTTCAAGTAGCTAGTGGTAGTGCAACGCAGATTCGCCACGGCTCACGTTTTTTGGCCAAGCACACCGGGTTACCCCTACTCTTCTCGATATGTGTGTTGGGTTCTTTTACGTGCAGAGGTTTGATGCTTGAGGCTCACGCTCAAAGCTCCCTCATACACGGGGCCGCCGGCTTTACGTCCTCTCCCCAATTCTAGTTCTCTACGAAGGGTGCTCATTAAATCTTTTGTAGACATCTTTTCCCATGAACCAAGTTGGCACTTGTTGTTCATCTCACACTTAATGTGTGTGCCGTTTCTCTTTGTTTACGGGAAATTAGTCTACAAAATTTTGATGAACACGCCTTGTACCATGTGCCCTGATGATGATCTCCCGGCGGCAAAATCGTAACTACCAGCCGAGACAATGTCTTCCGTGGCCTGGATGCCAGACAAAAAATGTATGCCAACATTTGAAATTTGGTGGAAAATGATAGAAAACTGTGCTGCAGAATATGCCGCTCAACCCCCCCCCCAAACAAAATAGATATTCCGCAGGCAGTTCACTTTTGCCAGAGACATGACATGACAGACCAATAAAGATGGTTCACATTGCACACAGACAGCTCGCACATTCGCCACGTACTGCCGACAACATGCGAGACAAATGAAGATGTCTTTCCGCCCCCTCATGAAAACATTCATGAAATATCTGACAGCAAGCGTCTCTTTTCATCGAGTTGCCACGCCAAAAAAAAGATGAAATCATTATGACACACCGAGAAAAAATTAGATATCGTATGATGCAGACCCTGTGTCAATGATTGGTATGGTGCAGTAAACAGATTTTCTTTTAAAGTTAATCTTTGACAAGAAAATGTAATGTATAATCTATAAGGAAAGAGATAAAATGCTAAATATATATCTTGAAAATTCAGAACGTTTTAAATTATGAAGATATATATTTGACATGTTATCTTTCTTTCAAAAGTTTACGTCCAGTTTTCCTGTCCTGATTACCAATTTTCTGTAGCAGAGAAGGATGTGTTGCACTCACAAAGAGACCGACCAACCAACATACGGCTGACAAAATGTAATGATTATTGTCTAAGACCAAGGGCCATCTAACATTCTCACAATACTGTACAACATGCTGTGGACAGTAATGAAATATGTGACATCACACATACATGTACAAGAAACTTCATTTCAAATGGATAAACTTCACCAATAGAAATTGAAAAGCCTATTGCCTATTCTAGCCATGTTTACACAAACATTACATCAGAAAAAGGAAAACGATACTATATCACTCACACTCAAAAGATATTGGTACACGTACAGGATTCACTAAAAACAAAGGACAGGAAAATTTAAAAAGCAATCTTCATATACAGGTTGCTAACATTAACAGGATCATTATGGCGTCTACCTTCTTTCTGGTTTACTGAGGCTGATTATGTATCAAGATGATTTGCTAACGATAGTGTCCAATTATGGCAAGCTGATCTATAAATCTACTAGCTAAAGGATAATCTGAGACTTGATTTTATTTTGATGTCATCATCATGCCATTGATATCACCCACAAAGCACAAAACAGTTAAATCAAGCCGAAAACTTTCTTTGGTCATTTTCACACTAAATTTTACATTGAACATTGGTCCAAACATTGATACACTTCCTCAGCAGTTGCCCTGCAGTACGCTTCTATCCTGCTAGGCGTGCTCAGTACTACATGCAGGTACCACACAATCATCGCCTGTCCCTTCTGTTGTCGTGATCATGTGGCCGATGCTTCTCATGCGACCTATGATTCCTGTGGTTGCCATGACTACCAGAGGACCTTTCCCTTTCTTTGATCTCACTCCTTTCCCTCCTGTAAAGGTCACCTCTGCTACTGTCCTGTCTTTCCTTGCTGTCATACCCTCGACTCTCCCTTCCACCCCTGCTGTCTCTGTCCTCACTGTGCTGTCTTCCCTTGCTGTCATACCCTTGGCTGTCCCTCCCACCCCTGCTGTCTCTGTCCTTATTGTCCTGTCTTTTCTTGCTGTCATACCCTCGACTGTCTATCACAACCCTGCTGTCTCTGTCTTTACCGTCCAGTCTTCCCTTGCTGTCATACCCTCCACTCTCCCTCCCACCCCTGCTGTCTCTGTCCTCACTGTGCTGTCTTCCCTTGCTGTCATACCCTTGGCTATCCCTTCCACCCCTGCTATCTCTGTCCTTACCCTGCTGTCTTTCCTTGCTGTCATACCCTTGGCTGTCCCTCCCACCCCTGCTGTCTCTCTCCCCACTGCCTTGTCTCTCCTTGCTGTCATACCCTTGACTGTCTATCACAACCCTGCTGTCTCGATCTTTAATGTGCTGTCTTTCCTTGCTGTCATACCCTCCGCTGTCTCTCACAACCCTGCTGTCTCTGCCCTTACTGTGCTGTTCATCCCTGCCATGCCCACCCTTGCTGTTCCCTCTGTGATCATACCCATCCCTTTCATACTTGTCATGTCTTTCTTTGCCCTCCTTTTCGTGTCTGCCATTACTGTATTTCCTCTCCTCCCTATCCCTTCTGTCATTTTTGTCATCCTCATTCCTATAATAATTGTCCCTGCCAGAGTCATCCCTGTCTACCCTGTATTTGTCTTCATGGTCTCTTCCACGATCCTGACCTTTCTCATACCTCTCTGAGTTTCTGCTGATGTCTGTGTTTTGTTTACTATCATCATATCTATTCTTCGAACTGCTATAATCGTAGTCGTGTTTCTCTGTTTTTATGGGTCTCCCAGCTACACCCTGCCCTACATGATCCTCCTCTACCCTCCTCTTTTTGACCTGGGAGTCGTCCTTTGACTTCTTCCGTTTGTGTTTACGTTTCTTTCCATTGTCCTCCTCAGAGTCACTGTCTGAACTGCTCTCACTACTACTTCTACTGTCACTGCTTGAGCTTTGTTCCTTCCTCTTCTTGTTCTTCCTCTTTGCCTTTTTCTTGTGTTTCTTCCGCTTTCGTTCGTCCTCGCTGTCTGACTCTGAGCTGCTGTCTGAAGACGATGACGAGTCCTTACGTCTCTTGTGCTTTTTCTTGTCCTTTTTCTTCTGCTTCTTCCCCGCTTTCTGTTTTTTCTCCTTCTTCTCAAGCTTATCAAGTTTCCTGTTAGCAAAACACAAAGTTGATGTTTATCATTTGGCTGAGGATGTGTCTGACAATTGGTGCCTTTTTGGTTATATACCAGAAAGTCTTTTATATTTCTCCTATGAGTCATATAATTATCAATTCATGCCAGGATACACACAACAGTAACTGTTAGAAAAAAAACACAACATTCCAAATGTGTATGGTTGCAAATATTTATGCCTTGGAATTCATGACATTCAAAACGAGAGGTGTGCCCACTTTTCTAAAAGGGCATCCTTTGTCCTTAAAGAGAAAATTTACACTGGCAATATCCCTCTCAAATGGTATTAGTTAATCCTGCCAGTATGTCGTAGTACATGTAGTAACATAAATGTCACACTGATACTTGTTCCCTAGAACCCTAACAAGTACAGAAGGTCACACCATAACAGGACTATTAAAGGCAAACTTACTGTCCTGTATTACAGTTTATGACATGGCATTTGAAACAAAGGTCTTAGTGAGGCAGAAAAGGGCAGCAAAGAGAACTTTTGTACCAATTACACAGACAACTGCCACTAGCCAATAGAAAAATTAATAAATTCACGTAACCTGCATAAGACTGATACTGCAGACTACGAAGGTAGGGGGTTTTGTTTCTTTGAAAACAGATAAGATTAGGACTAAATGCTCAAACAAGATGTACTTACTTGAGTAGCTTTTTCTTCTGCTTGGTGGTGAGAGACTTGAGGAACTCTACTTCAGGGTCTTCCTCTTCCTCACTGACCACCATTTGCTGCAGAGGGGAAAGAAGGAAGGAAGATGCTACATTTGCCTTACAACAACAGAAATATTCCAAGTGACTTACACCACTCAATATATCATTCACAAAAACAACATCACATCTGATCTGAAAAATATATTGAGTTTGTATCTGATTCATAAGTATGTTACTATAGACTACTTGGCATCATGAGTCAAGTCAAGCTTAGAGAAGCTATCTTTTGAATTGTAATTGATTAAAGTGATGATCACTTATTTAGAAAATAGCTTCACTTGACTTGTCCGCAATGCCAAATGGTCTATAGTAATCAACTCATGATACAAACTTTAAGATATTACATGGTTAGACTTCTTTGGCACTTTTTCATTACATAGAATGAAGGTGCACAATGACCTAAGGTCACAGAAGTCAAGATTTGTAGATTGCATCTGTACCTGATTGGCGGCCTTGGGGTCGTTCTTGCGGCCCCAGACGGAGTCCTTCAGCATCAGACCCTCACTACGCATCCCGACCAGGAGGTCAGAGGTCGACACGGTCGCTAAGAGGAAAGCAACAAGAACAATCAGACAGACACACAGGACAGTCTGTCTGGACACTGATATATATCAATCACTTTGAATCAATATACGATGTCACGTAATGTAATTAAACAGGAAACACGACAATTCCCTTAAGTGCCTGAACATAGTTCACTTCTTACAGTCACTTATCTAGCACATAAGAATGCTGAGAGGCATCATCATCATCATCATATGAGAGGCATACATGTACATATTGCATCTACTATTCTGCATTCTTGACTTAAAAAAAGGAGGTTTTCTCAAGATAAAACCTCCTTGCTTCAACCTGATGCTGTACACCTCAAATTCCTCACTCCTTGCTGAACTACATGTTGGTTGGAAAAGGACTTTTGGATTTTCGCCATATTTTACAAAGTTGTTCACAGCCACATCTGTCAGTACCCTTAATGATTTAATCACTGCTAATGTAGATGTGCAAAGTTAAGGCTCCCTCAACAGGGACTTACGTTGGTCTGGGTCGTCTGACTTGGAGCTGGCCAGTCCAGACATGTTGAACAGCGGGCACTGGAGGGAAAAAAGGGTCATGAAGAATACTTGTTGACGTGTGTGTTTTGCATGTGTATACATGTATAAACCTGAAACCCTCCAACTAGTTGTGATATCATACTTTTCTAACATTATTGCTCATATTCTACAAATCATACAAAGTTATGTTGTATCAAATCAATCAATGCTTTCACCACTTTGGTAGCTAAGTCTTCTTGATTTTGGTTTTTATCTTTAAGTTGATAATATCTACATTTTGTTGGGGTGTATATCCACCATACAGAGCAAAAAAAACAGTCTGACTGAAGTGCTGAATATCAAACCCTGCTTTTTCCAACAGTATAGCCTACAGTTACGAAAAGATATAGCTGTGCTAGCTGCTTCATTTGTTCAAACCATCCCTCATAAGCCCAGAACTGCTTTGAAAGCTTTGCAACAATTTGGCCAGAAGGATATTCTTTGTAGGGCTTATGAGACAACATAGACAGATTATACCAGCAATTTTGAGTTATGAATGTTGCTAGCCCTTCACTCTTCCTACTGATACCCAGTATATCATGGACTCATATATTACATGTATGAATCAGAAATAAAGTGTGAGACAAAGTTTTGAGAGCATCGCGGAGAAAGTCAATTCCATATGAAATTGCAAGATACATTGTATATATTTTGTCTGTGCAGGTGTCTATAGAGATTCTGGAAATGATTTTGAACAGATCTTGAGTTTTTTGTTGTTGTTTTTTTTACTCAAAAGTGACTGAAGGCCAATTCAAAATCAAATAGGACTGAAACAGCACTCCTCTCTCCAAGTCAGGAAAGGGAAGAGCTACTGAACTTACCCTAACCAATTTTTGAAGTGGGAAATTTCTGTCAAGGGCACAACATCTAGGCCTGTCATCAGGAGTTTGAAGAAAGTGAAGAAGATAATGAGCATTATAGCAAGATGTAATGTTGATAACGTACCTCCCTGTCTGTGTTGACATGTCCCCATTTGTGACACTTGATGCAACGTACATTCCTCACCTGTATAGAAAAGAAGAGAAAATCAAGGCAATTAGAGATGGCAGACTTCACCCTCCACACACACACACAGGCACACACATACCAAAAACAATTCTTAAATTCCTTGGGATGAAGTAAAAACCTTACACAAAAAAGTCTTTTCACTGTATATTACACTATATGAAAGGAGATACAATGTACCCTATTATGTTTTAAGAAGTAAAACAACTCCAAATCTTCTTTCTCAAAATGCTGACTTTGCTAAACTTCCTACAAGAAAACACACAGAAGTACCAACCAGAGAATTGAATCTCAGCAGCCAGATAGTGTGCTACATTCGGTCTTAAATCTCTCTTTTACTGCCCACAAAACACCTTATTATTGTCTTTAAAACATGAATTCTGCTTAATACCTCTTAACAGCTTTACAACTTTGTGGGAACCCCTGGAGTCATGTTACATGTGCAGTCAGTCGAATTGTTACGATAAATTAGCTACCAGAGCAAGAAATTCCTATTCATCTTTGGAACTCTTTCATTTCTACAGTAGCAAACTGCAAAGTCAATAACACAGGACAGAATCCCCCAAGCAAACAGTAAATCTCAGCCCCAGAAATGGACATCCCGTTATCATTGTTCTTTTATCTCGCTGTGGAAAATCACAGCAACTGCTGATAGGCGGCTTACATTACACAGTTTTTATTTGGTGGCCGTAAACTTCCGAGGTATCTTGAGAGGCTTGGGAGTTTCACAGCTCTCCAGAGGCGAATAAAAGGGATTGGGGACGAGATGTAACAAGTAAGGAAACTCTTCACTACTGACAAAACATTCATCTATAGAATCTGTTGCACAGAGGCTCCCACTGGTTTAAGTGGAAAGTTTTCCGCATTTCAGGTTCGATTTCTGTAGATCTAGAAGCAGAATTAATGAACCTATTACAGGGTGCTGAGATAAGTTGAGATAACTTGAGAAGTAAAAGAATTACCCGAAACTCCACTAATTTACTTTGAGATGTTGGGAGTAGAAAAGGCTTCAGCCGTCCATGCAAAATGGAAAAGTATGTACTAAGTAACTACTGTATACATACCTTTAAAAAGTTTGCAAGGATTTTATTTTGCAACCTGTGATTTTTAGTTCGCAGTTGAAACAAGGGAGAAGGCAGAACAAGCATTTCTGTGGTGAACTAAGTTTACCGCAAAAACTGCAAACATTGATCGACCACAAAATTTCAAGATTTACTGTTGACAGAAAGAAAGCTTCTGTGCACAGAATGCATTTCTGTCAAAATCTACTTCCGCAGGGGTAAAATTCTTGAGCAACAGTCACCTCAAATCTGTATTGGATGTAAAACACACATTTCCATATTTCCAGCCGTGTGCTACATTGTATATTCTTTACTCTCCAAAGTGTGCATGTTGAATCTGTATTTTACATGCACCCTGCAACACAGAGCAAAGATTTACCTATAGATTGGAAATGCAATTATCCTCGGCTACAATTGCGTCGTGAATTAAGTGCCTTATCCAGCGACAATATCACAGGCCGACTGTAAAGCTCTGCGCTGGCACATATAGCTCAAGGGCTGGTAACCACAGAATATGTTAGTTCTCTTTTATCATGTTGAGGATTTTATATCCACAGTAAAGTTACAGCAGAGTAATTGTAGTGAGTATATAGTGCCAAAAGCATTGTTCTGCAATTGAAATGAGTATTATATTCTTCTTATGACATGGGATGATTAAAAAACAGTGGAAGGAGTTTTATATGCATGCTGTGTACACTACAATTCCCACATCAAACATGTACACCAATGAGTTAGGCAGGAAAGTGGCGTCGTGTGGCGCAACTGTAGAGCACGCGGCTGTCAAACAATGGGTCCCGGGATCTAATCCCAGGTGCGCCCAGAGACATGTCCGAACTTGCGCCCCGACGTTGTGCCCTTGGGAAAGGCACTTAACACGACTTTCCTCTCTTCACTCAGGCGTAAATGAGTACCTAGCTCATCTCGGGTTAGGGACGTCCCTCGGATAGGACGTTAAATGGAGGTCCCGTGTTTGGGGAGAGCAACACCCCGCGCTCGTTAAAGAACCCACCACACCTTTCGAAAAAGAGTAGGGGCATGCCCCGGTGTGCGATGGTCCAAATATTACTGTCCGGTCTGGGATGACATCTTGAAAAGGTGATAGTTCACCTGTTATGTCAATCCTTCCACAAAATGTGGTAAATCAAAATAAATAAATAAATAAAGTGGCAAGGCAGTCTTGTGGCTTGGGTTATTGATTTAAAATCTGAAGGTCCTGGGTTCTGTATGTGTTTAGCATGCCCCAATGTTGTACCCTTGGGAAAGGCACTTAACACCTATTTCCTAACTTGACTCAAGTGAGAATGAAGAAAGATCTTTAAACTGCCATTTCCAACCCAAAGAATTGGAATCACCCAATGTTTTTTGGTCAGTTCTCAGCAATTTTCATTGTTGACCTCAAACGTTCATATTTCAAATTGTATAGATTTCAATGTGGATATAACTTATACTAATTGCCGTTGATGTTTTTTAATCCTAATATTTCCTCTATATTCTGAGAGTGATCTTCCTGTAAGTTTACAGATGCAAGTTGATATCAATAAAACTGAAACTGAAAAAAAAAAATTGCGACTGTATGACACCTTGTCAACTTAACACTAAAATGAACTTGAAGAGCTTCTTTAACTTTCTTGACGTACAAAGCTCCCCCACAGACGTTTTGAGGAGTAATGTTCCATACAGTCTCACAGGAACAATAAAGGATTGTACGTGCTAATCTTGTCTTTGCACAGGCTACGTTCCAATGTTTATGGCCCACCTGCAAGACGGGAAGACCCATTGAACTGCCCTTATCTCTGGGTTCCGCCTGGCTTATGACTATCATTGAGACTCGGAGAGGAACTATTCATGGCACGGCCTGGAAATGGGGGGGACGTCTGGTGTTCTGTCAGCAATTTGTTTCATGTCCAAGATTACAGTGAGAGGATTTTTCAGCTGTAGTCTGTGTTTTACTTTCTTTTGAGCTAATAGCAATATCATTTAGTCAAAACTCAGCACAAGGAAATCACTCAGGGGATCGATAAAGCCTGGTATTTGTGGACAGGTGGTCATCATAGACAGGATTTTTAGGGCTTGTGTCCATGGAAAAATTATCTAGGGACCACTAAAAAGTGGTCACAAAATTTGGCAAGATGGTCCTTATGTAGAGGTGGTCCTTACGTAGAGGTGGTCCTTATGTAAAGGTGGTCACTTGTACAGGTTTGAAGTTTTCTTCCAAGTCCTTGTTCCTAAGCTGGTTAAGAATTCTGCATTGGTGACTTCACATTCTATTCAAGACAAATTACACCAGCCAAGCAGAGGGAACGCCAGCTCTGCGACAGTCTTCCTCCTACCGTCATCGAACCCATTTGTACCAAATTTATCCCTCCCACTACTCACTTCAAGCGTTATCTTACTATCACACACACGCACAGCTACAGGCGTACTCCCGCAAAATATCACGGCAAAGTAGAGTGAGCATATACGCCATTGTTCTTTCTACATGATAACGTCTTGCCGGAGGAAATGACAGGAAGATTTGACTTCCTTTCCCCCATGTACTTGCATTGAAGATTGGTAAAATGTCATACATCATACCAACAGTACATATTCTGTGCCTTAAAGTGATTTGAGAGTTGAGTCGAATCAAAGAGTAATGCAAGTGATTTACAACTAGCTCATTTATTCATCAAATGAGTTTGAATTTGGCACAAAGGTTAAGGCTCATATCTTCTTGAGACTCAAATGTCTCAATTTGTACCAAATTTTAACTCATGCAATGACAAAATGAGCTTGTTATAAAATCACTTGGCAGTACTTTTTGACCCCACCTCGTATGACTCAGGGGCTAGTCAGAACAGAAAAAGTAGACAGGTTTCATCATGTACATACTGGAACATTTGAAATGGCTGCCTACTTTGCCAAGTGTGCAGCTTAATAACAAATTTGATTTCTTAAAGCTTCTGTTCTTGCGGTCTCAGCTATTCAATGTATAATGTGCATGTACATATTAGCAAGTCTATACTTGGTAAGCGCCCCATTGAGAAGTCAAAATGTTTAACAGTTTAAGAGTCCCATCCTATCACAGCTTCTTTTATTAAAAGAAGCTGTGATAGGATGGAATTTATGAAACACTTGGGACTTCAATGTAAGGAAGTTTTGTACTGTGAGGTGAATGCATGGTACATACATGTATGTACATGTGCGGGTAATACATTTGAATGCATGGTGAGCAAGAATATAAACTTAAGGTGGTTGAACTGTGAATTCTCAATGCATGTGTCATGGTTTATTTATATATAAGGCCACATCAATTCAATTTCTTGGTTGTCAGCTTCGTCCTTTTTTGATTTGGAAAGAAAAAAATCACAAATCATGTCATGTATTCTAAACTGCATCTTTGTTTGATCTAATTAAAAAGATCACAATGTATCATCCTGGATATGAATCAACCACAAGATGCTCCATTAAATTCACACAAAAATTGAGAACCAAACAATTGGATTAGCTTGGGCTACATGTAACATCAACCCAATGCTCCTAAAAGTTTGATCATTCATAAAGTTACTCACATTTTTAGCAATCACTATAAACTTTAAAGAACGAAAACTTGAAAGAACTACAGTAACTGTAATCAATACCCAGGTCATTATATGCATCCAACAATGGTTGTTAAGGGCACTACATTGAAAAAAGCTAAAGGCAATATTACTACTATAAATGCAGAAATGTTTGCAGTAGCTTGCATTCTTTGCAGTAACCTCTTCACTGCAAAGTTTAAACCACCGTAAAAATGCTTGTTCTGTCTACAGCCCACCTCCCCTTTGTTTCAGCTACAAACTTAAAACCACTGCAAACACTCCATTTTCTCCCTTCCGTGATATCAAATCCCTGCAAACTTAAATGCAGTTACAGTACTGTACCTCTTTTAGTGAATTAAAAAAAGGTAAAGGCAATGCAACTACTGTAAATGCAGAAATTTTTGCAGTAGTCTTAAGTTCGCGTTTTTTGTGGTAACCAACTAAAAAACACTGCAAACACTCCATTTTCTCCGAAAACAAATCCCTGCGAACTTAAATGCAGTAACAGTACCTCTTCTAGTGAGCACTTCTGATGGACTAGTCTCCTATTGTAAACTGCTCAGGTCCCACCTGCTATGGCTAGGTAACTGATGAATGTCTCCCAACTGTACATTTTATGGCCACCTTAGTATGCTGCAGCCGCCACCACGAGCAAAAACACAGGATAATGATGCTCATGATTTAATGCCGGAGCGCAGGGAGAAATACCTGATCAATCTAACGGAGAGGGGAGAAATCTAGGAAGATTTTCTGATCAATACCAGGATTGTGATGGGAATGGGGAATGCGGAACGAAAAGACTGAACTATTGGGGTCACGTAACACAGCTGAGAAAGTGCATTCTGCCACTGTTTTTTTTCTAAATTAACGTCTGGAGTCTGTCATAAATTTAGCTAAGGTTTAAGTCTTGAATAAACATATAGAAAATGGGAATAGGTAATGCAGAACAAAAAGACTGAACTATTGGGGTCACGTAACACAGCTGAAAAAAGTGCATCCTATCACTGTTTTTTTCTTAATCAATGTCTGGAGTCTGTCATAAATTTAGCATAGTTTAGCAAATTTAGCTTTGATTAACATAAAGACAATCGTAATGCATAATGCGGGGAAAATGAACTATTGGGGTCACGTAACACAGCTGGTAAAGTGCATTCTATCACTGTTTTTTTCTTAATCAATGCCTGGAGTACACATGCAAGGGCTTGTCATAAATTCAACTATGTCTAATTCTTTGATTAACATAAAGAAAATTGCAATACAGGTAATGCGGAATGGAAAAAAAAATATTGGGTCATGTAACACAGCTGCAAGAAGTGCATTCTATCACTAATTGTTTTCTTGATCAATGCCTGGAGTACATATGGGCTTGTCATAAATTTAGTCATGTTTAATTCTTTAATTAACATAAAGAAAATCGGAATAGGTAATGCGGAACGAAAAAAAATGAACTTTTGGGGTAAAGTAAGATATCTGCAAAATCTGCAACTGTTTTTTCTTGACTAGCGCCTGGTGTACAAGTAGGCTTGGCGTAAATTGAACTATCTTTGATTCTTTCATTATGATAAAGAAAATGTTACCATTTCTTTTCAGATGGTACCAGTCTATATTTGAATGTGTCTTTCATTTTGGCTCCCTTTCTTCACCGGCTTTGCCTTTCAAACTAATCTTGGCATGTTCTTGTTGCAATAAGTCAGAGGTATGCAACTTGCTCTTGGCAGGACCCAAAGGGATAGACAAGAACTGACAATAAATTGTGTGGTAAAGTTGTCAGTGATTTCTTATCACTTCTAGAAGGGTTCAGAAAGGGTAACCCTGTCGGTTTAGTCTGTTTGGAAAATAACTGACAGAAGCAAACCACAATATATGCATCATATCTAACTATAGTCATACTGTATCTATTCTCATCAAAGATGTCAAGAATTATGTCTTACTAATTACTTTATTTGTAATCTTCTCAGCATGAAGTGAGCTTGATAATTGACAACTGCATTTCCTTTTAAAACAATTCATATAATTATCATGCGTCTTATATCTACCTAACAAGGTGCAATGTATTACAGAAGAACTTATTAAGTTCAATTTAAATGCTACTTCACAAGTCACCCATTATGAAGGAGCCCTAGCACATTAGTCACTCACTCAATTCAACAATAGTTTGTTTACAGTACAAGTGAAGGTGTAAAATAATGTCGACGATAACTGCATCAGTAGCAACACACAAAGAAAGTCTGACAAAGAAAGATTGTCCAATTTTCTTCTTTGACCTCAAAATATGTATAGAAGACCAAGAACAAAACTTACATGCCTAACAAACGTATAGTTTTGTTGTTTACCATAAGTTTCCACAGTCACTCTCAGAAAATGTCAATCTTGTTTTTCTTCCTCAAAAATCCTGTTCAAGAAATGAAGAATTATGCTTCTCTAAGGAGTGGGAAGTTGATAGACACCAGTTTTGAAGTCAACATGTTTAGTTCACTTCATATGTACATTTGTACATCCAGGGATGCCCCTGTAGCTAAAATGGCAGCAGCCTCATAGTTGAGCACCTGGTTTAAATTAGTTGGTAATTAGTGAGAGACCCCAGTTTAATCCTGGGAAGGGCATCTTCGTTGGGGCTGCCTGTAACCGTCTTTCAAAAGTATAGGAGGTCCCGTCTACAAGGAGGAACCTCGAGCATGTTAAAGAGGAATGGCTGGCAACCCTTCCCTTGTAGAAATATGCTGTGCTACTGAAACAGCCAGGAAACTTGCTGCCTTATGTGCCACTAGGCACTACGAGGATCTGAACGAACCAAGAACATGTACATTATATGCTTTTGAATACTCAACTCAGTCTGATATCACTTGTCATACAAAAATGTACCAGTATCTCTTTTCTCAGTCTTTTTTATAGGACTAAAACTCACCCGAGTTGTCTGTGCGCATCTATAATATCCTGTATCACAGCCCGGTAAGCTACTTTTATGGCTCTCTTAGTATTCCGGAAATGTTGTAAGAGCTATGACATGTCACCCAGTCTGCAAAGCTCCGGGGGAGGGTGTAAGTCAATGCACCGAGAAACCTTTGAAGTCCTGCTATCAAAGAGAATTCCGAGTTGGATGGATGTCCAGCTGCGCCGGTGCATGACCCTCCGTAGCATCCCTGATCCCATTGAAGTTCATGTGCATGCCAACAGCAACTGTCATACATCTCGACACGGCTCAATACTTATCATTAGCCCACCAGAACTTTCAAGCAACATTTGAAAGCCGTGGACAGTTTCATCGGGTTGGCAAGTCACAAGATGAAGAGTTCCCCAAAATGTTGTTCTCAAATAAAACACTTGTGTATAAAGAATTTTGTCATCCAACATTTGAAAGAATTGAACACACACACATACAAACAGACATGCAGACACACACACACACACACACACAAACAGACGTGCACAGAAGACAAACAGACAAAAACTGAAAAAGGCCCAAACAATACCTCCATTTTCATGGAGGTAACTAAATTCAAGCATCTGGACATACTACGGAGAATTGACATGATCAGGCCAAAGTGGGGCTGGACTACAGCACAATAAAACTCCTGATGGAAGAAGGAGCGCTGATCTTACCGGGATGCCGAACGGCTGATCTCTGATGTTGGGGTCGTTCTTGGCGTACCTACATGTACAGAAAGGGAATTAGCCGACTTACTGGAACATGGTTTTAAGAATGTATGACCTAAGACATAGCTGTAAAACTTAAAGGTCTACAGTCTTTGGAAAAAACTTTTCAAGTCCCCTTCTTTTTAACTGTAATTTCTGATTGATTGAATGAATGAATGAATGAATGAATGGTTTATCAAAATTGAACGAACATTGCAGCCCTAGGCTGAATTGTGTGATTTATAACATTTCAGGCAATACGTCATTAAAAACTTTAAAAACAGTATAGCTATAGATTTTCTGAATGCTCTGCTTCAATTCTGTCTCGTCACTTTCTATTTGATTTAAGTCATCTGAGCTGACACTTGGAAAAGTAAGGATGCAGTAAGTGTTACATGATGGTACTTTGAAAATACCCTCTAATTTCATCTTTAGTAAGCTGTATGCTTTAAATCTTCAGATCCCCTCCTTTCACAGATATTTCTTTTTGTGGAACAGAACTAAAACTGATGTACTACTTGTTTAAAGTTTTGAGTTAGAGTTTCAGATTGAAGTTCTTAAGAGAGGCAGTAGGGTTTCTAATTACATTTTGCTGATATTGTACTTTATTCTATGTTGTGCAACCAAATTTCTTTCTGTGCACCAGTGCACCTATTGCAAAATATGAATTTCAAGCCATGACTATGTAGAATGTCACCCATGACCATTCTGCCATTTGGAAGACCTTGCCACAAACTTCTCTCTCCTGCCGTGAATGCTTTATTCATCTTTATCCCGGCCTGATTGGACCAACTTGCAGAGGGCCCATTCCCAATCCCAACGCAAAGCCAAAATGGGCCTCCTGAGCCGTACAGGCATTTCGGTCTTCAATACTTGAAGAGCCGGGACTACGTGCCAATCTGCGTGCATCGGTCCGATAGTGCTGGAACTAAAGCCAGTGGGATGTGTACAGAATACAGGCAACATCAAGGACTAAGTCTCGCACATCCTTACACTTCATATTCCATACATATTCTTTCAAACAGTTGGTGAGGGAAGTAGGTAAGAGTTGCTAACCATTGAACATAAAGACAAAACAAGTGCCTGTAGTTTCAAGACATTTTACATACATTCGTAATTTGCAGGCAACATTTTGGTAGTCCAAACTTCCTCACATTTCATATGCCATACATATTCTTTAAAACAGTTGGTAAGGAAAGCAAGTAAGATTTGCTTTATACAAAATAAATCAAACAACTGGATAGAGTCTCTGTAAGTCTCTCCAGTTTTGTTCTTCGATTTATTTTTGCATTAAATGTAGTACTTCCCTCAATGTCTAAGTCTAACTTTAATTGACAAATAAGAATTAACCACTGAAAATCCAGACAAAAAAATTGCCTGTGGTTTCAAGAGGATTCAGATCAAAGATTAGTTTGAAGTCCTCAGAACCTTGGGAAATCAGTGGTTAAGAATGAGTTGTGTTCTGCACAAAATGCTTACGGTGGTACATTCCTCTTCAGTGTTCTCGCCAGCACAGTTGAGCATACGGGCCACCGTGCTGTGTTTGGGCCCCTATGCTCTGTTGTTTAGTAAAAAGGTAAAAAACTTTGGCTTTGTTTCACAAAATTTGGCCCTAAACGTGCAGGAAATAGTGTTTCAGAGAGTTATACATCTAAGATTTTCAGGGGAGGACACTCCCAGACCCCCCTGCAATACTTCCCTGCACTAAGATGCCCCCTATGCTGTAAAAAATCTTAGTGAGAACCCTGCTCTTGTGACCATAACCCACAAAATTCAAAGAACTAATCCAAGAATATAAAGAAGAACACTTACGCTTGTCTGGGAGCGTTCCTCTGCCATTCAAACTTCACTTCTTCTTCCCCTTCTTCTTTCTAAAATGTAAGAACTCTGTAAACCTACACATTCTCTAATTTGTATGCCTACTTACAAAAAAGGCATGACAAAATATCATATTTCCATGATTGATAACAATTCAGAACTCTTATTCTAATGTTAGTATCAACTTGTGTGACTGGTATCAAATCAATGTATAAATGTATATTTCTATATAAAAATTCACTATGTAAAGTATGTGAAATCAAGACTTACTTTGTCTGTTTGATGCAATTGTGGACATGGAGAAAAAAAGAAAGAATATAAATATTAGCACAGGTTGCTTTGTTCATTTCCAACATATATTCTATAACAAATGCATCAAAAGGAAATTTTACTCTATGTACGGACATGTATATTTTGCTGACATGTATGTTTTTAACATGAGGCAAAGTTTGAAAAGATAAGCTCTTCCTGAAATGAGAGTAGTGCCATAGATGTCTAACTCTTTAGTCATTCTCCTCTTGTTCCAACACAAATTTGTGTGCAATTACTGGGCACTTTGCACTCAATTTGCACAATACGTGCACCAGCAACGGAAATGAAATCTGTAGTCACAAAGACTTCCTCACAAGTGTATATATCACATGTTCATAAAGCAAGTATCTTTATGGAATAGCACTTTTCTCCTGTTCAAATTGACACAATTCATAACTACTTTTCTATAGCTTACACTTGGGTTGCGATACAAAAATTATATTTCGTTACCCAGCACATACACACGCACACTCCCTCATTCATCTTTATTATACAGACTTAGTTTATTTTGACAAACCAGAAGAAAATATCAAGGTCTGCAAGAAAATGTATGGTTGCATAATGTAACTTCTTATCTAAACTCCTTAAACACTTCCATAAGTGGTTATTACAACCAAAGTGTACATACCAGTCAGATGTCTTGCAGATTCTTTTTTAACATTAGAGTAAGAGGTAAAAACATCACCTTTCGACTTCAGGCACTTTTAGATGTTTCTCTTTTATCTTCATTCCTTAAACATGTCCTTAAGTGGTTATTACAATCAAAGTCAGATGCCTTGCAGCTTCCTTGACAGAATAAAGAAAGAGATGAAGGTGTCACCTTTCTCTGCTCCAGTCGGCGCGACGTACATGAAGCTGAGCTCATGCTTCTGTTTATCTTCCGCCAGCAGACCCCTGTACAGCAGAAGGGCAGATAGAAACAGCAATTGACATGGACGTTTGCATCATCCCACACCCTGGGGCAGAACGTTTATAGCAGGCTATTAGGTAGCAAGACATCAGGGCGTCTTCTGGACGCCCTACACTAAGAAAACAAAGATATTGGACACCATCCTTTGCAGGAGACACCGAAAGGACACCCGGTTTCTCCACACATACTGCCACTGTTGTTTTTCCTTCAAAGCAAACACTGGGGCAGCATGATTTCGCATGCATTTTTAGCTACTGAGTAATTGTGAACACAGAGACCCCCCCCCCCCCCCCCCACACACACACACACATGTTTTTGGACGCCCTGTCTATAAATCCTAGCTAAGAGCCTGCCCTGGGGCAAGACATTTAGAGGACTTATCACCTTCCCAAAGTAGAGGAAATGTGCAAGTATACTGCAGCTGGTCTTGAGCAAGGATGATCAAAACACAAAGAGTGGTGATACCATTAAATGTGGCACTATTTCTGCTATATTATGTACATTAACACAATGGAAAACTTAGTACTTAACAATCACAACAAATTCAGCACTAGGGAGAGGACCTGAACAAGCATACTCAGTTTCACTTTAATTGGTAACAACTTGCATGTAACAAATGTACAAGTCACTTGAAATATGTTGAAACTGCAGTTAAAACGCTCTTACTAGAAACAGTAAACATTAGAGTTAAAAACAGCAATCAATATAAAATACTTAAACTTATAACAAGCCCATTGTTATCACCATACACCAATAACTGTATGGGCATTCCAACTACGAAATACAGATCTGTTAGTATCAATATTCTTCAAAAGTGTTCCATATTAAGTGAAGTTGACCTTTGATTCTTTGAACATACATTACATTGGTGGCATGTCAGGGCATTCGAACCCAGGACCCCCGGGTTCTGGTCGAAACACCCTAACCGTTACGACAACACGACGACACAATAGCATAACAGTGCCATCTGTGTAAAATAATGCGAGTGTCATATCAGGTTGGCTCATACATGGATTATACAGTTATTTGTTCCACAACCAAAAATATTTACTTTTCGGAAGTCCTTCTGCTACCTTCCCCAGGGTAATAACAACTGACTGGTTCTATTCCCACTGCTAGGTGACACTGCAAACAGAATAATGCGGTCCCTTGACATTGTGCAGCTGTGCAACAAAGCACTGAATTATCCATATGGGTGTCATCTTCTAGAAAGTTCCCCTGTCACAACTTGTGGCGCTGCGCCGATCGTTCTGTGTCCCCCGCACGTATCACATTGGGAGGGACACTTGCCGGGGTCAGAGGATGCCCTGCCCTTGGATTGGTGCCGTTATTAGTCCTAATGTGTACCCCATCCATCAGTGTCAGGTCCCTCCTCCGGGCATGCCCTTCTCTGGAGGATTGGACATCACTACACAACCCCACAGCTACCTGACTAGAATATCCTGGTCACAGGGATCGAAATTCACCTTTTTTTTTAATAGGATAGAATGCACTTAAAATTTTGGCACACAGAAAAAGTTATGGGTGCATGACATAAATAACTGATACGTGTATCATGGTTTATGTCAGCAAAAACTGCAAACACAGTTTTAGGTTGTTGAAAAATTGCTACAGCAAAGTAATACAACAAAGGTTTTTCTTTCAGACACTTGAATGTCAATGGTATGCTATTTTATTGGCATACAATAGTACTTTGTAATTTACATAATTATGTAACCCTACACAAATATTAAGGCGCACCGGTACACCCACAGTCAAACATTAGGTGCACAGCTTCAATTTTGGTTGTACAAGCACAGAGTATTTCCAGCCCTGCTGGCCATGTACCAAAATAACTGAACTTTTAAGCTCCTTAGTCGATGAATTATGGCTGTCCCTGCTTATAAAGATAAAACTTTCCAAAAGGTCAGATGACAGAACAAGCTGGAAGAGCACCAGATGTCACAAACTTTGATATCTCTGCACAGGGTCAAGTTACAACTGGAAAGTTGTCAAAGTATGATGCAATATTGCTGAAGTAGTATTCTGGCAGAATACACAAGTTATTCTTCTTGGCATATAGAGCAAAATGAGGTGTGGATAGACGGGATATCTGAATCTGCTTGAAAAACTCATGATCAATCTTCTTTGTTTGACAAATTTGCAATGATGCTCCTCTAGAAAATAATTGCTACTTGTTGCCATTTTTCACAGGCAACACTGTTATAATAGTTGACTCCATGATATGCATACACAATTGTCAGCCATACAAAATGCTCAACATCATGACATATTCTTATTTTTCATTTTAAATGCACATAACCTGCTTAATATTTAGAAGAGCATAAAGATGCAGTCTAGTAACACTGTAAAATTTCTCATTAAGGCTCTAAATACTTAACATATTTCTGCCAAATGCAATTGAATTCATAACATTCAGCATGTATTCTTTAACGTTGCCAAATTGCAAGTTGTCAATAACTTTTTCTGCAATTTCTACATTTTTCTAGCCAGAGTACCATCCTCCATAGTAACCACTGGCTCTATCCTGGTGGTCAGCAAGCAAAAAGACTGAGACAGCTACGGAGGATAGTAGCCAGGCTAACATTTTTCAGTAATTTGCTCTCTATTGGTGGGTACAATGTATTTCAAGCCCTGTACTTGTCTTCAAGTTTCAGGTCTTTCCTTGTGGTCCATAGCATTAATTTGAAGCGGCCATACCATCTCTCGGATCCAGCCCTGTGCTTATGGATGCATCAGTATATCCCCCCGCCTCCAATAACAGTTTGGCATTCTGACACACATTTGATAGCCGAGAGGCACGTGAGCACCACGCCGCCAGAATACAACATCAACTGTAATCTATGCTTCGAGCATCTTCAGCCAAGTTTGCAATCAATAGTCTTCCAACAGGCGGAAACTTTCCCAGAAATTGTCCAACAATGACTTTGTGGAGCGAGAAATGCTTTGAACTTTTTTTTGATGATGTCCTTTATGCTGTAGCATAGAACTAATTTTCTTCCATATGTAACTTTAAAATTTGATTCCTGTGACCTCTACTTACAATTTGGGAATTGTGCATGTACAATGGGAATCATGTATATTAACTGCATCTTGAAAAATATGCACACAAATATACACTTGTCCATTTGCAGTCAGTATGGCAATACTGTAGTGTAAATGCATTTAAGTTTGCATTGAATTTCACACTAGGGAGAAAATTGAGTGTTTGCAGTGGTTTTTAGTTTGCAGTTGAATAAAGGTGGTAGATGGGCAGGAGACAGAACAAGCATTTTCGCTGTGGTTTTATATTCGTGGTGAAGTGGTTACTACTAAAACCATGAACATGACCAAATCACTGCAAAATTAAATTTACAGTAATTGCTGTGATACTACTGGAATATCGTTAGTGCATAGAGCAGACGCCTTCCACATCTGCTTTGAAAAACGTTGTTGTGGAACCAGCCAACTATTCACAACTGTCACGTTGGTTTGCAGTTTTTGCACGCTGCATGATGTAATGTCTGTATTATAAGCCGTACATATAGCTGCTCTTTGGTGTCACATGCAAGGTTAGAGTTAGAGCAGGAATACCAATTGGCAATGGCCGACTACACAGACTCTGCCCGATGGCTTGTCACACCCAATTGGTAACCTGTAGATATCTATCTAAAGGTTAAAAAGTACAAAATGAAGAGAAGAGGATAGCTCTTGTTTGGATGGTGTGTATCAGGATTTTAGGTAGCAGTCAAGGGGTTTGGGAGCTACCCTAGACTGAAAAAAAGAGAGACGCCCAGAGAACGCCCTGTTTCCCTGGTAATTACATGTATATACAAAAGTACTAGTACATGTGCGCCCAACACACTATTTAAATTTGTTGACCAAAGAGTTTCTGTTGTACTCAGTGTTGTTATAAGTTATTAAATATACTATGTAGTTTGTAAATCTTTGCAATATTGCCTAAAAACTGCTAAAACTAGCAGTTTTTAGTGCTCAAATGCTCATCTTGGTAAAGTAAGTCAATCAAATACAACTACAATCTAATGACCAGATAGTAATCAACGATATAACAATAGTGAACAATTACAGAGATTACCGGTGAACACTTTTCACACTATCTCTCCACATCATCATTTCCTCCCTATAATACCTTTATTTTTAATGACAGGCTAGGGAAATAATGCATATACTTTACAAGCACCACGGGAAATAATAGAAGATACCTCAGTACTTCCTTACCTGCCCAAGACACCTGTTGTAACAATGAATCAATGTTAAGAGGAGAAAGGACCACCTTCTTGTAGCAGCTAAATCTTGTGGGGAACTAAAACTTGGAATATTTCCACAGACAAAATTTACGAAGATGCTCTGATATCGATTAAAGGATATAAAGCCGGCATATATATATCGATTCAATGCTTTTTGCCCAAAACATTTGAAGATAATAGAAGATTCTTCAGTTCTAAGACAGTTGTTGTATCTATGATTCAATGTTAAGAGGAGAAAGGACCACCTTCTTGTAGTAGCTGAATCTTATGGGGAAATCAAAGCCTTGGAATATTCTGCACTCTGCAGACAAAATTTATGGCGATGCTCCAATATCGATTAAAGGATATGAAGCCCGCACATGTATCAATAACGGATTCTATGCTTTTTGCCCCAAACATTTGTACTTTCACAATTTAATACCGGGAAAGTAGCTCTGCCAGAATCAACTTTCCATAGTTCTAGCTGAAGTCCTTGGGTATAAATTATCTGCAGAAAACTTTTGGTTGAATAAAAATGAATGCACTGTACACTGTACTACTTCTAGTCTTAATACCTGGGCAGGGATAACATTTGATATGTGTGTTCTAGACCGGCCTGTATTCTAGGGTATAGATCCAAAGTTGCATTGCACTGCCACAGGCTTCCATCAAATAATTTGATTGTGCTTTATCACAGTTTGTGTGTGCTGCTGTCAAAACTTCCAATACCAGATTCGTACATTGGAATTGATGTTGTTACAATTTTTTGAGGACAGAATATTTTCTCAACTTCTGGCACATTTCACATCGAAATGTGTGTTTTCCTAGGTGAGTATGACATAAATACAACTCGGTGTATTCCGCATCACACTCAGTTCCAGCCCTCTTATGGGTCGCTACCTCGTGTGATACGGAATACACCGTGAATGTATTCTTTATTTACTAATAAATTAACACATACAATGTTTAGGCTTAAGTCAAACTACTAAACTAAAGGCTTCAACTCTTGACCTCACAATTCAGAAGCAGCACTGTTGAGCACTAGACCATAACATATGACTACATATGACAGAATAATGTGAACGTTATGGCAGTCTGACACGGCGTGACATCATGTCTAGACGTTAGACCTACATGTGCACATGTCATTCTTGTTTTTGCCCCAACAATGAATATGCATGACTTTAAATCAATATATATTAGGAGATCCATTTCCAGAGACAGACAAGACCCAAAAAGCATCACAGGAACATTTTACAATATTTGCATATAAAGTATATAATGTAGTGAAGGATGGTTTCCCCTATAGGGCGTATTCAGCCACGTGACCCTCCCCCCTAGCAACGAGCACTGGCAGCCATTTTGGTGCTCACTTGATAGTTGAGCCCTATGGAACTCTCCGTATAAATAGCAGATGTTTTCTACGCCATTCACAATTTCCCTTCGAAACGTTTTGTCTCACAATTATGGTGTTTTGCCTCGTGGTCAGATGTTGGATTGGGACTGATAAAGCACACACTGATCGGGTAACAGTAAGATTGGTTTGGCGTTTCTCGTGTAGGTGAGGGAACATACGAAGGGACTAACGACTGAAACAAAAGTGGATTTCTGACATACGAACAGCGGATCTAAATAGCTGAAGTTTGAGAATCAACGTGAGTGTATGGAAAACTTTTGTATCTGGTCGAAAAGCAAATTACAGGCCCGTTGTGTAACACAGTCGCGGCACCGTGTAGTCGTTGCTTGAGATACGTTCGTAAACTGGGGGTCTTTCAACGTCGAACTTTCCCGATATAACGTACTCCCTGCCAACAAAATTTTTCACTACACTCAAGACACTGTACTACGTGGTTGCAGGCCTTGGAACACTTGTATGCTGTGAACTGATTTTATACGTACTCTCGGTAAACAGTTTAGCGGCCATGTTTGTAGGCTGCTGGGGAAAACCTAAATTCCTCGCTCGTCGATAATGGGTCATTTCCAGTAGGTGAGATTGGATTTTTGTAGCGAAAAGGATGTGAGGCTGGAGACTCTTTGCATATAATAAAACAGCGATCAGACGACTTCGCATTCCTTGGAAATTCAGAGACCGTCGGACACCGAGAAACTTCGCTGCAGGGTGAGCACCAACATGGCCGCCCACAGAGGGCAGGGGTGATGACGTCACGTGAATACGCCCTATACACTATGGGGTGGGAAGGATTCTAACTTTAAGGTCTCATTCATAAGTTTTTTTGTTGTTCTGAAAATAAGTTAGGCTGATTGAAAGGAAGTCCTGACTTTCCCACTGCTACAAATGAAACACACGTTCATGTACTAGAAGCCGTTTACTTTTTGGGTTGGTACTCTTTTAGGGTACACAGTCAGAGTATTAGTAGTATTCTGATGTTAGTGGTCCCATTGAAAGTAAAAACGTTAACTTTATTTAGCTAAAGGAAATGTGGAAAAGATTCAAAACTCTGTATTGAAAAAAATCTTGACAGTATGTAAAATACTGCTTCCAGTAGTCATATTTTTGGAGCCCATTTAACTCAAAATATGAAGCTAATGTCTAAACTAACTATTAATACATGTACTTTTAACCACATTCTTGTCCTTCCCGAAAATATGGAAAAGTACTGAAAATGATGAACAATCATGAAATTACTTCACTTTGGTAAGATTTACTTCTTGGTTTTAAAAATAATTCTTCATCTCTACCTAGAATATTGGATAGATGAATGACTCTTGCCTGTACAGTCTGGAATAATAAGTCACAGAATATCGATCTTTGTAATTACACACGCACCCTACCAATCTTGCAATGATTAAGTTGTCACTAGAACAGTATATTTCTGACTCTGAGATAACCTGTGGATTGTAAGGAATAGACTGATATGATTCGGTAATTGTGCAAGATTTAATGGAGAATTATGAGCAAAACTCCTTGCAACTATTTCATACATTTCAGTGTTGTGGCCTAATTTGTCATTATTTTTAGAAGATGAAAGGTTTTACTAGATACATTAAGACAAGAGATATGTTAGGAAAATCCATGGAAGCTTTCATCAAATCACCCCTCTGAAACTTTAAAATGGTACAGTCCATAGTGAAAGTGTCATATTACTTACTGTGTTTTACTCAATACGTATGTACATGTACATGTACCTCCTATGACTTTGTTGGTGGTACTTCCCTAGTTCATGTACAAAGATGCCTAACAGTAACATTTCCTCAATGCGTGGAAAAGAAAATGTGTTAGATACTAGTAGAATCATTTACACTTCCAGTCACAGCAATTAACTTATATTAAGCTCATCTGCCGAACTTACAAAAAGATGATTTTGTTTTTGCAAGTACATGTACAATTTATATTTGTACATTCAATACCTTATCAGAACATTCTTCCCATGGTACAACAGGGCATCATTGATTTTGGAAATCGATACTTCCTGCAGGATTCCCTTGAAATTGTCAGTTAACCCTGGATTAACCCTGATGTGGGTCAATGCTATCAGCTATTTTTACTTTGAAGTTAGATCTTCATGTACCTAAACTGTCCTGTTCTAGTAATACATATACATATACATCCCATTCTAGTAATACATATACAATGTATATGATCAAGTACATGGGTGTCAATAGCAGTGTGTCAGTAAAGTGTGCCAAGACTGTAATTGCGAGGGAAACAGGGTGTCCTCTGGGCATCCCCTAGCCTGGAATCCATCCTATTTAGCTTCCGGCCGCTACCCTAGCTCCGCTGCGCTACCCAAACTCCGCTGCTTGGGTTGCGCAGCGGAGCTAGGGTAGTGGCCGGAAGCTAAATAGGATGGATTCCAGGCTAGGCATCCCCTCCAAAAGAAGGGTGTCTAATTTCCTTGTTTTCTTAGTGTAAGTGTAGGGCATCCAAAGGACGCCCTGACCCCCTGGTAGCTAATAGTCTTGAATATCTGTCTCTATATCTGAAGAAAAAGAATATGTAAATGAAACTTTTCCCCTAAAGGTCTGTACTACTTATGTGACAACCTGATAATTTGAAGCTTATGAAAGTAGAGTTGTGATTGGCTGACCTGTGTTCAAACATCTCCTGCTCCTTGTGGTACTGAGAGGCTAACTCATCTTGCTTCTCTTTCTCATGTTCCACTTTCTGCTGGGCCATCCACACCTGGAACACGATGGTTCATTAGGTTACAACTGGTTTTACTTCTCCTCCTACTTCTACTTTTTACTAGACAAAAAAAACTGCATGGGACATAATGTCTAGGGAAAAATTGATCTCCCAATGGCTAAACCGTGACTGCCGGGCCAAGAGACTAAGTCCTACAGCTACGTAGCTGTGTAACCAAGGAGGTTTTATATAGATAAAACCTCCTTGGTGTGACATATCTTCACCAGCAGCTATAATTTTGCGGTCTGCTTGGAGATTATAATTTAATTTTGACCGTAACACAAGTGCAAAATAAGACAATGTACTGAAGAAATAATTTGTACACAAGCTATTTGTTTTCAATAATGTCTTTAAAGTATGGCGTTGGCAAATTATATTTATAATTATGGTTCGCAGCACAAATTAATGACAAAATACGTCATGCATAAATCGAACTTTTGATTGACCTACTAACAGCTGGCATTAGTAGCATCATAGAGGTTTACTTACATATTTTTGGGTACGCTGATCACTTTAAATCTCGATGTATATCTACATTTATGAACATGTTGAAATATTTGATGACATGGGGTGGGGGGCAAAACGACGCCCCTACGTACCCGTTTGATGTTCGCCTTTGAGGCCGGGTGGAAGTCTTTCTTGCACATGAAATTTGCGAATGACTTTCCCATCTTGTAAAGTTGTTCTTCTGTATCTTCTAAGAGGCAAAGAACGGCTCAAAAAGCGTCGAGAAACAAAGTGCGTTTGTCCGAACAACTTCACTGTTTGGACGCCATCATGGATGGGACACTACACTTTGCAAATGGGGGTATTTTATTGGAACTATTTTTCAAATAATTGTGCGTCATGGTATGACTCACAACAATACGGAAGGATAATCTTGTAAATATATTGCATAATGATGTAATATTTTGTGTATTTGTATTATTCTATAAAAATTAGTACCCTCTAATATTTAGGGCAGACATGGACTGCGCCATTTCCTGAGGTCAGGGGTGCTTCCTGGTCAGTCCAAAATAACAAGGGAGGCACAAATGTGCTGTGGACGATTTTAATCCCGCTCCGGACCTCCTGAACACGTAACAGCTTTGCAAGCTACATTCTTTAAGTCCACAAACTACCCTCATTATCATCCGTTTATTTCTTTTGTGAGAAAGTTTTGCCAGGAAACCATCACATGACCCATTGCGTCACGTGACCTTTCCATCAATCGCGACATCACTTTCACTCTCTCTCAAGTCTCCGCGAGTCCATACGGCCAGTGGCCCGGCCCCCACACCAGGTCTACCGGGAGCGACACGCGCGCTGTCCCGTCCTGTCCACCGCCCAGCAAGCCGCACGGTTCCGGTGTAGTTTCCCCCGATCCCCCTTGCGAAGGAAGCGGAACGAATCGCACACGGAGGCTTGGGGAAAGAGATCGGCTCGCTTGCCAGGTATCGTCTGTGTGTTCACTCAGTTGTGTCCCATCATAGCCCCAGCCATCTAGATGGGGAGAAAATGCGATCACTGGCTCTATCACTTTCCTTGGGCGGAAGGGCAGCTATTTGACTAGGGCGCACAGACTCATTCGTCTTCCCCAGTCTCTCCACCAGACGTTCCATTAGGGACGCTCCATCAATAACCTACATGAGGGAGATGGAAAATTGGATGCTGCATATTTCGGGAAGTCGGGAAAATTACTATCGCCAACCCTCCTCCATGATTTAATACAGTTTAGTTGTAGTTGTACCCACCAGATTTCACCAGGGATTGGCAAATAGGTTTTGTTCAAAGGGATAGTCATTGCAAAATTATAATGGTATTGTAGAAATTGATTTATTTCAAGAAAAGTATCTTGTCCTCAGATCATCATTATTACATGCATGTTTAGTCCAAATAATGAACTACCTGGGTGACTATATTTGAAAAACCATGATGATATGATGGTTGGGTGTGTTTTGATGCCATTTCCATTGCATGCATGGCATGGCTAACAACCCTTATCTTGTTCATCCAGATTTCTAGATGTTTCTACTAGACCATTTATATGACCCCAGGGACTGTGCATTTTATGTGTTTATTGGGGGCAATTTCTGTAGAAATTTGTCAATTTCATGCATGCCCCATGTAATTTAAGTTTTGAAAAAACAGAATATTTTTGTAGTTTTGTACTTCAGTTGAGTGTTTCAGACTGCCTTATAAATATAATCTTTAATGTTGATATTGATTGATTATCAATCTCTTTGATTATTATTCAAATCAATACTAAAGATAATGGTGTACCATTGTTAATAATGATGTTATGCCTCTATAAATTGTTACCAATCCATGTTAATGCTGATGTCAATTGTTACCATGGCAATGCGTACAGATTGTTGTCATGGCAATGCATGTAGATTGTTGCCATGATAATATTGTTCTATTAGATGTATTACCATGGGCAATGTTTGTATAGATTGTTGCTGTGGCAATTCTTGGATTAATAGTAGTTACCATAGCAACATGATTTCTTAGGTCCCTGTGTTTAAACTTTGAGCTTTATTGTCAAATCAGATTGACAGCCATTTTATTTGTGGACAGCATTCCTCAGCAGTTATGAATGGATGAATGAATAAATGGATTATGTTTTTATTTTTCGTTTTCCTTTGCTTTCTTTTATTTGTTTGTTTTGCTTGGGCATAACCCATAACCCTGACAAGTTAGCTCTATATCCAGATAAGCTCCAGAATTTTGCATTCATATTTGTTACCTCTATTTAAGTATAATCTGTCATAGACTGGAAAATAAGTGAATTGATGTTTTCGTACCCATCATAACAAAAACGCAACGTGTCAGCATTTAGTATTCAAAGATCCGACAAAGCTAGCACCTAATCAAGTTCTAATGCCTGTGATTCGATGTGAGAATATAACAGTATTTTCAGGCAGGTAATTTTGCATAATTGATGTGTGAACCTGTGTTTCCCCCATGTTTCCCCTGAGAAATCTACCAGGATTTATGTGGCCTGCATGTCGTGTCAGTCAATGTCGATTTTCACCACTGTTGCGACCATCTTATTCTATTTTAAAGATAGAAATACATTTCTGCAACTTCCGATTGTTCTTGCATTACTACCAGTTATACTGTATAAAAAGGATAGAAGGAACTGAATCTTGATGCATTGTGCTGATTTCAGTGAAACTTTTTGCCCAACAAATGAACAATGTCATACTGTAAATACAGAAATGTTTGCGGTGGTTTTATGTTTTTGCGGCGACCGTTTCAATGCCAACTTAAAGCCACCGTAAACATTTGTGTCCAATACTGTAGCAGTATGTGACTATAGCGCTGCCGCGAACTTAAAACCACCGTGAACACTTCATATTCGCATTAGCGCGAAATAAAAACCATGCGAACTTATATTCATTTACAGTACATGTATGTCAGTATTTCTATTCATTTTGAAAATTTTTTTTCATCATCACTAGGCAGTAAAAGATGATTTATGTGCGATTTTTGCATTGCTCCAGGATGGTACCTTGTCACCTTGTTAAAATGATATCAGCTGCGTCCCTCAGGGAGCTATAAATGGTTAATCCCCTGCTGATGAAGCAGATGTCACTGTGAAGTCAACATGTCATTAAGTTCACTCACAATGTCACTGACAGATGTTGCTTCGAAAGTATTACAGGTACTGTGCATCATGAAACTTTCGTGGTGGTTTTATTTTTGCAGGTTTTGCAGTAAGCACTGCCAATTCAATTCATGACACCACGAATATATCTTTCTCGTATGACTAATGTATCACAAAATACTTTCAACTGCAAATTTAGACAATGCAAATGTGCAAGCAACTAAATACGCATTAGCAGGACTGGTATACATAACGGAGGTGACAATATGAATAAAGAGAGTCGGTCTGCCCAATGAATTTTTACAAGATATGCTATATGTACATTATCAATAAGGCTCGGAATATCCAAAGTTTGCCACAAGCAAACAAGTGGCCTGTGTTACTGTATTTGTTACAGTTTGATTAAGTCATCAATTATGCAAACAATTCTTAAAATGTTAATCATCTTTTTGACAGTGTTTGGTTTACTAACATGTGTAATACAATCTACTACTGGTCAGTAGTTTAGACAGGTACAAGATAATGTGTGAACCCCCCTGGAAGTAACAATGATTTGTCCCTCTTGACGGTGGGATGCTCACTTTTAGAACGTAGAGGCTGCCCAGCACAGATAAGCAACTTACTCTGTATTGCTGTCAGTGACGTCTGTTTCTCCTGTGTAAGCTGTAAGGTACCCCCCTTTTCCATCTTGATAATGTCATGATCATGTTTTGATGCGTCTATTTAGCTCAGATTGAATTATCAAAACCTGTCTGGAGGGTATAAATGTTGCAGTGAGGGTTCCCGCGTATATTCCAGAGGTACCACGCTCGGGTATGAATTAATTATGGGACTGACTTGCTGCCTTTCGGGTAGAAATTCCCAGGCCTGCAATGAATGTTGATAGATGCTATAACACGAGGGTAAAGGGTACTTCTGTTTCCAGATAAATTTGGTTATATTATGCTAGCCTTATTGTAATGGTCTCGAGCTCAAAACTAAAGATTCTTGATAAGCACTATACTTGTTACAACATTGTTGTAAAAAGAGAGTCTACAAAGCAGGGCTGTCTCTGGAGGTTAAAATTTCTTCTGTCCCACGCAGTGACTTATTGTCTGAGGACCCATATGCAATTTCGTTGACCTTCTTTCGATCTTCGTTAAATCTGTCATTTTATATATTTAAAGCTTACAAAAAAACATATTTATCAGTCTCATTTCATGAACTTGAAGTTCGGATTTTTGGGACAAATAGCATGATATTTTTGTCCGTCCCGACAAGCAAATTACGGTCCCTGGACAGAGGGATGGGTCCTGGAGACATTCTTGTAAGGTTTGGTGTCTTAAAATCTGGTGGCTACAATGGGGTGTGAAACTATCCCAGCCAGATCTTTTTGCCCAAAGCAGTCGTTAGAACAGCCACCTGACTCCATTTGTAACAATTGATAAATTGGAGCAAGACTAATTCCATCATGCAAAAGCAGCCAGGCTAATCAATGTGCTGGATCTATTTTATGGCAGCTCAATTGCACGGTTTTATTTTCATTTCTCATACACTAGCCGAGGACATGTAGGTAGTATTGATGTTTCCGTCTCCGCAAAATAGATATTCAATAGTAGTAAGTCAGACATAGGATTCACTGTACATGAGTAAGCACAGAGAATACGAGTATCGCTGCATTGAATAATAAACAAGGGTTATGTGGTGCTCATAAATATGTATGTACATTACCTGTATTAACGTCTTCATTCAAACTCAATGCTTCTGACTGTATTATCTGAATGTGTAAAATGAAATTATCATATTTCAGCATTGCTTTGAAAGAGAAAAATGTTTAAGGGTTCTCTTTTTATGAGACTATATCATGAAAGAAAGTTCCCTCTGTAGAATCATATGGGGGCTCAGCTAAGCCATTAGAATGGCCCTGATTGCAACACATTTCGGAGATGGCTGCGAATATGGACAGCGGCGGATTTAAATGCCTTAACAAAATGCAGGCTAGATTACCCAACAGCTGAGCCCTCATGAATCACCCCGTACATTATAAGACTGATTGTTTTCCTTTGGTCGATCCTGGGGTCTGTGTCGGGCTTACTTCCAGGCCTGAACAAGAAAAAGACGGACAATTACTGTGTTCTTAGTCATTAAGGTAGTCTCCATAGACTTACGACATGCAACAAAGGTGCAAATAAAGATGTCAACATGACAATTTCAGGCGGCAAAATGTCGCTGATAAAAAAAAGCACGCCCCCCGCCGCGGTAATAAGTGTAAAAGCCTGCCAAGTACGGTTATTCACAGCATGGCACTCAATTGGTGTTGCAATATCCCACAATTCTGGCCTAATGGAAGCTAATAGTGCGACAAGCAAATCCCAGCACTCGTACCTCCGCAATCCATACCCAGCAACAAGCGGCCATTGATTTTACCAGGGTGTATTTAAACCCCCTGTTGTGGTGCTTAACCGTGTTTTGTGCCGGTATTGATATCTGTAATTTCCGGGTGCACACCTGGGTCCGTACAAGGGGCTGTCTAGACGTTATGAAACTCCTGGTCATGTCGTTTGTCTCCTTAGCTTTGTGGTGGGGGTGGAAATAAGGTGGTGGGACCAGGTGGGCTGTGTTCAGGGATAGTTGATTCAGAAGCATTTTAAGATGGTTTAAACTAGACATTGTTAACAACACTATAAGTAGTGTATAAAACAGAAAGGTAGCTCTTTTCTTGATCACAAAAATCTGGTCATAAAGTATATGGCCTGTGCTGCTGTCATATCTATCTCTGTAACGCACTGGGGGGCCATTATTCTGTGCCTGTTCTGATCATGACTTTTCTCCTGTGTCCCCCCAGGATGGCTGACAGTTCCGACCAATCACATCGCTGTCCCAAGTCATGTGACACGTTCATCGCCTTACCCCCAGCCACCGCGGATGGGCACATCATTTTCGCCAAGAATTCCGACCGTCCAGCTAACGAGGTGCAAGAAGTGGTCTACTTCCCGGAGGCCTCGTACGAGTCCGGAGCCCAACTGGAGGTGAATACGAAAACACGCTTTATTGTAGCATTACCATTCACACTGTGTCCTGTAGGATAAGAACTATATCCCCTGATGGCACGTCGAGTCCTTAGAGCTTTTTGCTGCTTCGGGTCTTGGGATATTTTGAAAGTTTTAATGGGCCGTAAAGATTTCCGAGTTCAGGGGGAAAACGAAACATGACGCACGGCCATTATGCTTAAGGTGATGAAGAGGACCTTTAGGGCGTGTTCAGTCGTAAACCGTTAAGTCAAGAAAGCCTTGCAAAGGACTTAGCACTATAGGTACCCAATTCCTTCTCAAGTCTTAGCCTGATCATGACAGGAATGCTAAGTACACTTAAAAGTTTTTTAGAAACTTTTATCCAACATGAAAGATAAATGACCCATCATGTTTTCAACCATGTCCATCCATTGACCCACTTCCCTGATGCACACAGGAATGCTAAGTAAGGTACATGCACATTTGTATTTCTAATGAGTCTACTCTGCAAACATACCATTATCAAAATGAAGCGCATATTCAGCAATCAGTAGGATTGGACACTAGCAAGTCAACATCTTGAAACATTTTCAGAAAACTATAGCTGAAGCATCGCAAATTTTGTAACATCTTGGACAGGTCTATTTTCTGAACGACCAAGTTAAGACAGGTAGAATGTTAGTAACAGTCAATATATTAAAACAGTTGTCAGGGTTATATCTTTGTTCTGGTTGGGAAACCAACAGTCCTTCCTTGGAGAAATCCAGCTTGCAAGTTAACATCTACAAAGAATGGAACAAATAATACATGTGGACAATTTATAGATAAACCATGCTTTAGCACAGAAAAAACACTCTCAATTTCTCCGTAGAATTTATGGTATATTGATACTAGTATCGAGTGTCATTGCAAAATGAAATATATTGTGGCCAAGACATCAATAATATAGTCTCCAACACAGACAAATCCCAAGATTGCCAGTCTTTCATGGACATTAAAAAAGTTACCGTGAAAAGATTGGCAAAAGTTCAGGATGTAGATTATCTGTCCATTATAATGTCAGGAAAGTTCGAAATCATAGGAAATGTGCCAAAGATGGGCTAGTATTCCCCGCTGGCCTCACAAGTACAGATCAATTCAAGCATTTTCCTCACATGTGATGTTCTATTCAGGATCAGTACTCGTGATGAATACCATGTCATGGCACCAGTCAATACTGATCAATGTCCAGCAGGCACAGTATGTTTCAGCAGAGGGTGTTGCCACTTTTCTTCTATTACTTGTATGTGCTGAGTTTTATATATGCCGCTTGGTAAGGCCTGGGTCAGATATGTGCATAGAACCATGTATATGTTTTAAAACTCTGATAAGAACTCTTTGCCTACAGTCATGTGCATAGAACCATGTATATGTTTTAAAACTCTGATAAGAACTCTTTGCCTACAGTCCAGTATGCACAGTATGTTTCAGTAGGGGATGTTTCCACTTTTCTTCTATTACTTGTATGTGCTGAGTTTTACATACGCCGCTTGGTAAAGCCTTGTGCTCTTGGGTCAGATATGTGCATAGATCCATGAATATGTTTTAAAACTCTGATAAGAACTCTTTGCCTAGAGGCCACCAACATGTTTCTAATGTGGAAATTGCCCACATATCTTTGTCATAGGCTCTGTTAGGTCTTGGAGAATGAATGATTGCATGTAAGATATTTGAAAGAAATGTTCCTCCATGGGGTAAAAGTGAACCAATGTATGTATTTGTGTCGTTAGTTTGTCATGTCAGAAGATATCTATTGTCCTTACAGTAATGGGTGTACAAATAGATTATGACAGCTGAGGAGAGAAGACCTAGAAATTCTCAGCAGGTACCTGTAACCTCCATTAACAGTAATCCATCGGGATACATAAATCCGTGACAGTGGGTTTGAGAGATCTCTGGTGCAGCACCCCCCAGGTACATGTATGCACCACAGGAGTGCATTGTGCATGGGGACGTTGGGTTTTAGATCTGTTTGGACTATCTTTTTAGGGTTAGGGTGGCTGAATTCTGTACCCTGATGGAATTCTATTAGTTGTTACATTATTAGATGATGCTTAGGACAATCAGTGAACAACTTTATACTATTTCCAAGCAGACCATGTCTCCATTTTTACTCCGGGAAGGAGGTGTGACCTCCTTCTGGGGTATTGGGATTGCTTTTGCTTGCGCGTTCGCAGCTATAACTCACGATCCCGTCGTCGTATCGGTGTGTAACTTGGCATATAGTGTGCCTGGTTGGGTGTGGTGATGCACAATGTCTTAGTTACACCGTAACTACTTTTATCGTAAATGCAATACTGTAATTGCACCCCTATAATTAATGCTATGTCCCACTGCCCTGCCGTAGACACCGTGCTATAATCCGTTCCGCTTGAGTAGAATACTTCAGGCAGATACGGGGTATAATTCTTTCCAACCTGCTGTGATCGTATAGTCACTGTTACATTGAAAAATAGACAACGTGCATCACCACACGCAACCTAGGAAACTATATACCAAGTAACATACCAATGCGGCAACGGGAATTGTGAGTTTTAGCTGCGAACATGTGCCAAGTGAGCTCCAGTCTGTGTATTAAGTATGCCGTGTCCCTCGCAACTCGCATACAGTATGTGCGCACGGGACGGACGATGTATTTTTACGCACAGTGTGAAAATGGCAAATCTCTGGACCTTCAAACTTACCACACTTGTAGTTTATAATACGGAGGCTGTGACAATGTAAAAAGTTTACACAGGGGATGAAAGATTGTTGAGAAATATCTCTCAGAAAAGTGCGCGCGCCAGTGTCACTTCCGGGTGGTTAGATCCGGTGACCTTTGACCTTCGTGAAATGTTACGATAATATAGATTTGCCTTTTTTATTGCAAATAGCTTGATAGCTATAGATCAGGCTGGCCTGCAATAAATTGTGGAAAGAGGATTTACTGCATATTTGTGATTTCTGATGCATCTTAGTTGTAACTTGTAAGGCTGAATGGTTCGTTGATAATTGAAAAGGGGCCATCTAGATCTAACTTTGTGACTTTTCCCGGAATTTCTAGATCCCATCTGTGCCATGCTGTAAAAACATACTTTTCAGCAGGTTGACCACTCCTGTATTGAAAGAAAAAGATAAACAAACACTTTTTCTTTACTTGCTCTAAAACACTACTTGGACTGAGCAGAGATGCAATTTGTGTGGGTCAATACTTGTACATACTATAAATACTTCACGGAGAATTGTGTCCTACGGACTCTTGTTTTATATGGAAAGATCTTTAGGACAGAACATATTTTGTCTGTATCTTTTCAAAACATACATTGTATATAGAGTCATGACTATATTGATAGTGAGAGGCTATCAGATTGTAGACAATCCTGACTCAGTTTTAACTGCTAGTCAGTAATAAAGATGCTCTGCCAAAGTAAGTCAAAGTAAGTCTCACATAGAAGTGGTCAATGACATGCTGAATGCTCGCTAAGTGATGTGCCTACACTACATTTGTACACTGCAATGTTTTGAATTAGGACTCAGAAGAGCCCATGCAAACTCAAGCAAGTCAAACTTTTAGTGGCACAGACTTTTGTCTGAGCCTCTTGAGTCTAGACTGTGAAAACTGTTTCACGAAGATAGAACGCTTCTTTTCATACAGCGTTCACCCAGTAATCATACCATGGGACTTCTAATATTCTATCTTCTATTTGAGAGTTAGACAGTTTGAATGTCTTTCACTGTACCATATTGCATTGAATAGTAAATAAAGACTGCTTTACAAAATCCCTGGTGAAGGCATAAAGAATGCACAGCAGATACGTTTCCCATGCATTGTCAATCACTGTCAGGCTAGTAATGGAATGGTTGATCCTATCACAATGTTAGCTGTTGATGTTGCTATAATAGAGCTGATGTAGGTGTAAATTTGAGGTATTTTCAGTAAGCCTGGCGCAACATTTTGATAGCTGTCCATAAATCACCGAACAAACTTTAATCTAAGATGAAGACGCCGCCGGAATTTGGGATGAGGAAAAACTTGTTGTCTGCCTCTCCGGAAAGATTAGGGTGAATCTTCAGCAACACCTTCTGGGAAATTGAGATTCATTCGGTGGCAAGCGTAAGACACGAGAGCAGAGGTGAGCCGCGGCAGTTCACGGGAGACGACACTCTGCGTCAATCTCACATCGATTTGATGTGATCATAGGACGTGTGGAGGGTTTGGGTCATGTAGCTGACTGCTGATGTCAAGAGGTGTCACAACCACATTTCTGTCTCTTTTTCTCCCCTCTGCAACCGGTGCACAGTTCAGCAACCATCTGCACTGGGGAGAAAACACTGAACATCAGTTACAATTGTGACATTTGGTTTGAAGTGCACCTCAGTATTCTTGATAAATTTTGATGAAACCTATTTGAGACTGAGAGAGGCCTCTGAGAATATGAATATTGTTAGGTGGGCTAGGCCTAAATGTCAACATCAATATTTTCTCCTGAAAATTTTAGGTGTATAGAGTTGCTCTTGTGGATTGCAATCTTGTTTTAAGTACTATGAATTTTTGCTACAAAGAGTCATTTTCCTTTACAGTAGAATTTTTCTCATGAATGTTTGATATCAAATAAGACAGAGCAGTTTTTCTTAGGAAGAAAAAATACATAATATACATGTATAATGGACTTGATATTCCTACACCCTCCCCCAATACTGAAATACTTTTGTATGTAAATGCTGAAAAAAGGGGGGGAAATCCTGCTCGAATATATGCACCAGATGACTAACAGTTCCCAAAGTTTCTTCCTATAAAATCAGCAATTTACGATAGTTGATGCACAGTTATGAGTGTAGAATTTATGACCTCTAGTGTAACTTTGTATACTTACTGACTTTTATGATTATTACATTGACATTAAAATATCAGTCCTAAAGAACCCATACAAATTGTGGAGAAGAATTTATATGGTACTTGCAAGAAATTTAAGATTACCAGTACTTTTTATTCTTGAAATCTTTCAAAGACTGGTAGAACTTTGAACTTTCTATTACCTCCGGTAAATGGAGCATCACTGCTGCGTTCATTTCTCTGCCACGACCCCTTTGACCTTGACAGTTGTAAAGATGCCTAGCCAATGGGGTGGGGGGCTGCCCGGTCTTTCAACTCATCCATTGAGGCGAGTTTCCTCTTACAAAGGCTGAGACCTTTTGTGTAATCAAATCAAGTGCAGTGGACATGATTGATCAAGGCTATTGCAGCGCTACATGTGCAGACTCCAAATGTTTCCACAGGAAATAGTAGTTACTTCTTAACCTTCTCCCTGCTGCCTAACTCTGTAACCAATAGAGAATAATAGGGAGCCAAATGACTACTTCAGTATGCTAAAGGTTAAACCTGAAGATGTCCAAACTTCAGTTTTCCAATAGAGATTCGCATGCAGTAGTAAATGTTGGAGGATTGTCGAAATTGCTTTTTGTCATCATGACTTTTCCAAAATGTTACCTCCATACATGAATGGCTTTTGATTTATGTAACATTTATTGTACAACATTACCGATGGCATATAGTATCAGCCACACAATTAACATTTTGCAACTTACAAACACTTATCTCAACACTTTTAGATACTCACATTTTTGCCTCTTCTGACACACACCAAATTCTAGATACATGAACATCAACACATTATGGTCCAGCTTTTGCCTTTATTTTAGCAAAGCATAGCTATTCCAAACGTAATTATAGACCGTTTCTCCCATTATAATATTTCCTTAGTGATAACTATCAGGCAGTGCCTTTAATGCTTATGTTTCACCACTTTGTCGTGATTGAAAAGCGTCTGATTTTTGCCACCATATGGCTGCATGGGAGTCGTACTAGCAAAATGGTCACGTACAAAATAGATTTTCCCCGGTTAGTGCTGCTGGTGACCTTTGCTAATCGCAGCTATAAGGGAGCTAATGTAGCAGGCGAGAGTAACGCAGGTCGTAATACAAACAGATGACTGTCATTCAGGACACAACAGCATGCATCTCAATGTCGTGGTCGTAATTTCTCACAGTGTCACATGAATGTTAGTGTTTTGTTTCCGCGAGGTTCTTTTCAAATATGGTGAAAGGAAGAAATGACTGCTCAGACATGACAGTAACAACAATGTTGCATTTCTTACAATATTGGCCTGATTTCCGACATGCCAAGAATTCAGAAGGTTTCAACAACAAGTCAAATGTGTCCTGTAACGCTGTTTTTTTGTTGTGCATATAGATTTTCTGTGGCAATAGTTAGAAGGTAGAAGACCGAACATTTTAAGCAAAGAGACAGTGTATACTACAGGTATAAAAGAATAGTATCTTGAAGTATGAGGACATATGTACTAACTGTGTATAAAAAAAACTCATTTATCTATTTAAGTTTATCCTATGTGTGTGTTTCATTTTCACAAAACAAATAAATACAATGTGTTTTTTTTATCGATTTACAGCAAAGATGGCACACTTGGGAAGTATACAGGTACATAAAGATGGTGCCCTACACCTGTTTCCTGAAAAAAGATCATCCTCCTGTTCCAGGTGTGCAGGAGTACTGTAATTCAAATTCCTAGCATGACGTTTCCTAGCTCTGACATCTCAATAAGTCATTATAGTGGCTGTAACAGTGGTAATAAACATGAGGACGGTTGTAACACTGAGATAGGAACATACTTAATGACCCTTTTTATTGGATGGAGTAATGGCCCATAGTCTCATTTCGCACTTGATGTTTGAGGGATTTTTAATGATGATGCCTGGAGAGCAATGTTTCATGTACAATTAAATGACTGCTCATTGTCCAATGATCTTGTCTTTTGTCCAGCACAGAACGAAAACCTATCATGAAATGAATTAATGCAATTTACAAGAATGCAAATTGTGATTTTTACTTTTGAATTTTTGTAGCTTGATCAAGATCAGCATACCAGTCCTTTCTGAGAAACTTTGCTCAGACTTCAAGATAAGATCTGGCATGTCTACGGTGATGTGCTTTTTTTTTTATCATACATTGGTTGCACCTGTGACTGGTTTCCGACTGTAGATATTTTGTTGATGTTGAAATACTGCTTATTCCCTGTTTATCTTATATATTTCTTCAACATCTTGCTTTAAATGACTGGTTTACAGATTGTACAGTTGCCTCAGAACCGTGCCTTCCTCCGGAAAGCTGTTCGCAACCATAACTATATTTTCAGCACCTTGGATATGAATTTTTCTTGTAACACTTATGACATCTGCTTATGTGCAGGTAGAAATAGGGCTGATCATACGCAGCAGGTATTTCTGTTATGTATGTACAGTACCTGTAGCTAACCTGCATTGGTACTCATTTATTCCAAAACTTGACCTTGAACTGTTGCAATTCCAAATCCAATGGCACAGGCAACGACCTACAGTCGCAAGCCACTTAAAAACAGTCCCGTCCATTTTCACACAGTTAACCCCACCCTGTCGTGAGCAACCACCTGTCCTCAAAAATCATTTTTCCTCGGTCCCTTGGGTGGTTGCTGAATCCAGGTTTGACTGTATTTAGAAAAAGGTCCTTCAAGCCCTGCACTTCTTTCACTGCTCCAAGTTGTTATAGGGTACAAAATACTCACCTCTTTACTTTAACAAAGAAAGCAATTGCTTCCAATAAGCACTACCAGCTGTTGTGTAGAGATAGAGTTGTACCTGTACAATAGAATGACTTTTCACATGTCTACAGTTTGCTTGACTGGCTGTCAGAAGTGCTATAATGACAGCCCTACCCAAGGATGACATGATGGATGCCCGCTGTGATAGAATCTGGCTGGTCGACCAAAAAAGTGTCAAATCTACGCTGCGTAATTACTGTTGACGGGCGGGAACAGCGGTGATGATGCATCGGACGGGCTCGGAAAACTTCACTTGTGTTTTATCACCGTCTGGCGTTGAAGATATTAAACTCCAACTAGTCTGGCACGAATAAGACTTCAGTAGACTATACAGTCTCACCATGCTTCAGCTCACAGGACCTATGTATAGTCATGTAGGATTGTGTAGCAGCAAAGATGACTTGATTTCTGTCTTGATTTTTATGATTTTCAAATGAAATCAGGGTACAAAAGTGCCTAACAATAACTAGATGTACTAGAGATAAAAGATTTTGATGTCTCAAAAATAAAACAAATTTCAGCTTGGATCCTACCATCTCTTGACTTGACGTGACTCAGTGACCGAAGACTTGTCCCAATTTTTGTTGCCTCCTCTAGATCTGTTATAGGTTGCATTTATCTCTGAATGTTTTGACCCACCCTTTTGCTTTTGGTACACTAACCTTGATCTTGTCTTATGCTAGGGTCACATTTCCAAACCGGGACCTAGCAAGGCTGCTTGGGAGAACAAAAAATGAAGATAAATTTTTTTCTCAAGTGATATTGCTAATTCGTGCTTATAACTAATTGCTTTTAGTAATGTTTTGTGTGTCTTGTTGTCTTTTGCGTAATACTCTTTGTTGCTACCAAACTGCCCGGCTAGGGTGCAGTTTGGAAATGTGACCCTGGCATTAACTGTGTAATGATTTCTTTTTATAGTCTCAATTCTTTTAAAAAAAAACCAAACTCACCTTATCTCTTGACTAGGACAATAGAACTGAGCATACAGATAACGTTGGATTTGTCTCAAGAGCTTCTTACTGAGATAAGAGATAATTATGCTGTCCATATCAAAGAAATACCCCTATTCAGTAGGACATTACCATGCTTTAATTGCCGCAATAATGCGGAAGAAAACCAGTTAGTTGTGATTCACACTCCTATTGTGGCAATTCCAATAGGTTCTTGATCCAAGATAAGGGAAGTTCTGCAGTCTATCGGAATCCCATGAAAATTTCATGGATCCATGCTCCAAGTTTAGGAGGGCCACTACCTTATCGACAGAATTTGTCTTGGTACCACGCAGCAATGACTTGTGTAGAAGATTACACGACAAATGCTTTTGTAATGTACTGGTGCCTGCACTATCTCTCTGAGGTGTCACTTATAATGAATAGGTATCTGTTGCATAGTTCTGTTCCTCTAATTCAAAGTGTGCTTAGCAAACAAAATGTAGTTGTCAACTGAGTTACTTTTAAATATCTACAGTCAGAATGATATAGTATTATTAGGTCTCTGTAGCTCAACTGGTAGTAGCCCCACAGTTGAACTCCTGGTTCTAATTAGTGGATTCAAACCTGGGAAGGGCATCTTGGTTGGGGATGTGCCGGATGTTGGAAGATATGCAAAATGAAGGTCCATGTTCAAGGTGCCTCAAGCATGTTCAAGGGGAAGCAACCCCTCCTTATGAAAATACATGTGTATTACCCTTCTACAATGAATGAATGAACAAACAGTCAGAATAGCAGCAAAAGGCATATCTACATGTACATCAATGGTTCACCGTGTCCTCCATGTTTTATTGAACACCACAAGAGCATAACTTTGTAACTAGAAGTTCTGAGAGTGTTTCTCACTTAAAGATGTTATAGATCCTGTTTTGATTGCACTGTTTCTCAATTCCAGTGCAGATCTAGATCAAATTTGGCATTCAACATAAATTCAGCTGAAGTCACCCAGGTATCTATCGTATCAGCAGAGATGCAGCAGCTGATTCGGAGCAAGATTCAGCACGATTCACCACTGGGGCTCGAGATTTTCATCAAGCTCGACACGTGAGATTCCGTCTGCGACAGAGATATATTAATAGCATCCATGTATTAGGTTGTGTCAACTGATTGTCTCACTGCCGGAATAACAAAATGAATTGTGATCACCTTCTTCAAGTTTCCCTCGAAGCCAAATTTTGTGTTGAGTATCAGGTTGTGTACGGAGAATGATTATAACACTAGAATGGGTTGCCCGTGCAATGAATCCTTACCAGCTTATTCAAATTTCATTGGACGAGGCAGAATTTTGTTATATGTAGATCTGGGGCAATGTATGGGACAGGTATATAGATAAACTGGTATAGTTGTTAAGGTACAAATCTAAAATATAAAAAATATATATTCAGCACATTATGACTGAGATAAAAGTTTTGTTATGCACTCAATTCAAGTATGTTACCAAGGAAAGTAAAAAAAGTATGTAGCTAAAAGCTTTTAGCACTTAACAAAACTTTGCTGGCAGCTCTAAGCACCACCACTTTTGAAGTCAAGCCAAATAACTCAGCTCTCGTGATCTCTCCTTTTAGATTGCAGGTTCTGTATGTCTGAGAACTTTCTCAGAAACATTTCGTATCTTTCTAAACTGAGTCGGAGCAGACTGAGTTTCTGTCAGAAAGCCTGATGTCAGTGTGCTTGTTTTGTGGTCAGCCAGTAGTTGTAAGTCCTTCAGTCCAGTACATTCACTGTTAATGGGTGGTATACGACGGAATCTACCAATGAAAAATCTGTCTGTGTTTCTTGCCATTCATTAGTCTGCGCCGTGGCAGAAAGAGTGGTCACGTACACACTCGCTATTCTTATCATGCTCATGTGAGAAAGCCGTACAACTTTTCACTTAATGCTATTTGTAACTCTTCCATTGGCAATTGAAGCTTTTGAACAGAGACAAATGTGAAAGAGAAGACCTGTTTTATAGGTGCTAGGCATGCATCTCTGTTGGTTGTAAAGCATTGGGCAGACAAAAACTTACTCGCTGACTTTTTATTACATTTAATGTCATATACATGTATGTGCATGCAATGCATGTTCAAGTTACTTCAAGATGATTACTAATGGTCTTCAGTGTCAAGAGGACAACTTTGCAGAAAAATGAGCTTATAAATATTTCATATCCTAGGATGACTGGTATCCATAAAAGAAGTGTATTTTTCCATATGATTTCATGTATGTTGAGTTTTGGTGTTGATAGATCTACCTTGATATCCTATTATGGTGAAATCTAGCTTGTATGGTCGCTTGAATTTCTCTCCTGCCCCATTCTGACAAACAGATGCATGCTGCTATCCGTCACATGCAAATACTGGCCTTGCCAGCACTATCTTCGGCAAAGCCACCCTATCACATTACAAGTTGAATTCCGAAGCCGGATTACGAACCCCTCTGTTTCTCGTGACAGAACAGCGATTATGGTCCACATTTTGCGCTCATTAGTATTCCGCCCGGGTCTGTTTTCCCCCGGCAGGCTCGCTGGCCAGTCGGAGGGTAATGAAGGGCCGCTTGCTTGTTGTTGTCAGGAATGCCAAATTTAGCCCGCCAATTGATGACGAGAGAGGATACGAGTCAAGAGGCTCTTTACCCTTTCGCAGCTCCTGGCTCAGGGCTCAAGTGCTCCCCATAGAACCCTTAAACTCAACTTGAAGGGCAGATGGTGCTTGTTCTTTCACAACGAGACTTGTAAAACTTAGAGTTCAACTGCAGTTAAGAAATGTGCTTTGTTCTCTTGTGTAAAACTTATGGATCAACTGCAGCCAAAGTGTGTGCTTGAATTTGTTCTCCTGTTTAAAACTTTTGGTTCAACTGCAGTGAAAGAATGCGCTTTGTTTTCCTATGTAAAACTGACTCTGATGAAAAAATGTGCTTGCTTCGTTCTCTTATGTAAAACTCATGGTTCAACTGCAGTGAAACAATGTGCTTAAATTTCTTTCCCTGTGTAAAAGTTATGGTTCAACTGCAGTGAAGGAACGTGCTTTGTTCTCCTGTGTAAAACTTGAAAAGCTTTGTTTTGTCCTCCTTTGTTTATTGTGTGTCACAATCAGCTTTCACTATTTTAGCTCTAGATCTTTTCATTTGTGATCAGATTTTCTCTGATCCTATGAATAAAGAAATCAGGATACCAGTAAAGATCAGCTAAACCTGATAGCAAAATTAGAATACTTTAAATGCATTTAAGTTCGTATGGTTTTTATTTCACGCAAAGTGGAAAATGGAGTGTTCGCGGTGTTTTTAGTCCACGGCAGTACTATAGTCACATACTGCTACAATATTGGACAAAGATGTTTGTGGTGGTTTTATGTTTGCTGTGAAACGGTCGTCACAAAACTGCGAACATTTCTACATTTACAGTATAAGGTCCTTTATTACTACTCTCCAAGCAGAGCTAGGGTTTTGGCTGGTTTTTAACGTGTTTTTAGGCGTTTTTGTCATGCCTTCTACTTTGTCATCGTTTTTGTTGTGCTCCAAACCCAACAAAAACGATGACAAAGTAGAAGGCATGACAAAAACGCCTAAAAACACGTTAAAAACCAGCCAAAACCCTAGCTCTGCTTGGAGAGTACTTTATTACAGCTACACCTCTGATGAAGGATGCCATACATTCATAAATGACAGTGTGAGATGTCCACTGTCACCAGATTTATGGTGATAGAAATGTGAATTTTAGGAAATTTGGCAGCTTAGGTTAAATATAACTTAAACCTACGAATTACCTTAACTTACTGCGCTTGGGGGAGACTGCTACATGTTCAGATAACGAATTCTTAAGTTAATTACTTCTAGACTTCACACATCACAGCCACTTATCTTTCTACCTGATTACTTTTAACACAAATTTTCTACATGGTAAAATTCACAGCAGGATGAAGGTTATTAATAAGAAGTAGATATTAGAAATTACCTCTTACATACATGTATATGATATTTTGAGTCATACATACATACGTGTAGCTTGTCTAACTGTAAAGTTGAGATTCAATGTTAAGTATGAGTCTATCTTCTTCTTGTAGGTAAATAGTAAGGACAACCTCAAGCCAACCGTACACACTCACGCCACATCTTCAGAAAAGACGCTGTTCCCGCAAGTTGCTGTATAGAACTTTATTCAAGCCCACATCCAGACTAGTTTCGCTTGTGTGGCTTTCTCGATGGTCTGGGGCTAAATCTTGTGTCTGATTCAGCATGACTTTCAAAAAAAGTTGTCTTACACATGCATCAAAATTCTTCATCTTGTAACAGTCCCAATTCCATGATAAGTTACAGGGATGCATATGGCATATCCAGACTTCAGTACATGCATTAGGCAGTTCTCACAATAGCCTCCCCAGGCTGTATTTTACCTGTGACATTTTGTTTAAGCACCCTTCGGGGTGTAGAGTCAGCTGATGAGGAGGGTTTTATGAGCTCCAACAGCTTGTTGGGTGTGCTGGAGGGGCAACATCATATCTCACGCTGGGAATGAGCCGGGAGATACTGGGAAATGGTCTCTTGATATGCTACAGATATCATTAAAAGTGTCAACCTTTCACTGAATTTCTTCGAGGTATTTGATGAATTGGAATTTGTTTCTTAACTTGTAGAATTGAAGAGATGCTTACAAGCATGAGTTTTGCTTTGTTATTTTTATAATAATTTGATGAATTATTTGCATATTTGTCTTAAGTTACAAAATAATGTTGAAACTTGAAAGCGTCAAGAGGTTTTTATAAAGACTAGCAGTACAAGTACAGATTGAGTGGTGCAGGAGTTGTGTATAGCAATGAAAGTTGAAACATGTGGCAAATATTTATCTTACATTTTTCATTGACAAATACAGTTTTCTTTTCAGACTTCAAATCACATTAAAATTCTATATATCTACTAACATAATTCCACCAGGGTACCTAATTCCGCCACCGTAAAAAGATATGTCCTAAAAGATCTCAAACGCAACGTCCCAAAGTATCATGCACCTCTGCATATCTAAACTGTGCATACCTGGGGGGTGCTGCACTAGAGATCTCTCAAACCCACTGTTTAAAAAAAAACTGATTTATGTAACCCGACAGATAAACGTTGATGGAGGTTAATGAGTATGCAGTGTAAGCAGTTGCAAATACAAGCAATGCAGGCTTTGCAGGCATCCCCAACATCCTATTTAGCATTCATAATCTTATGAGCTGTTAACTGTTGGATATCAGGATATCACAGCATGAGTTTGGCACACTTGGTGAAAAATTGTAAAGCATGCCCTCTATCCCGTTACTCAGCTGGTTATCTTTCCATAATTTGCGTATCTATCAGATTTCATGGTCAGGAGGGGTTCCTTGTGTCTGCAAGATTCTGTGAAACATGATTGACCTTTCATAAGTGCTTGATAACCTTGCGATATACATTTGTAAGTATAAAGGAACGTTTTCTTTGTGTGTCTAGCATGAATAGTTATAGTTTCAATATCACTTTATGGGCTCATGAAAACATTGCAGATTTGAGTGAACTCCCTCAGTTTGCCAGATACATCTTCAAATTTGTAATGATGTTGAAATTATTCAGCTTTCTGTATGTTAAGGCAGCAGAGCAAGCCTAGTGATCCATGCCATACTTATAATTACACACAAGAGCAGCACACATACAAGCTCAGCTGGGAACAAATGTAAGACGGTTTTCAATGGTATATTTTTATGTAGCAACTGCAACAGAGTAAGACCATACTGATTTGATTATTTCTATGACATCCCCTGGGCACCCCAAAACTGATGCAAGCATGCAAGACAAAAAAATTTGGGACAAAAAAAATATACAAAATATAAGGTAAATGGAGGGAAGGAAAAATTAAGGAAGCCGTGAACTGGAAACACTAACGATAAGGTTCTGATTTCATTGCTAAGTTGTCCATAGTTTCCACACTGGGTTCTACACTTTGTCATACACTCAACTGTGTAGCGTTAACCCTGAAACTGAGCTCTGTTCCGCAAGGTCACTCGGAACACGTTTCCCCAGTCGCAGGTGCAAAGTGCCCCGGAATCTCTCCCTAACCCGCAGCCTCATTGGCAGAAATATCAGAGTTCAGCCTCATTTCGCGGCGTTCCCTTGCGGAGCCATGCTCATTCCGGCATGGAAAATCCATGGAATCTCCCTAATGTGAAATATTGGATCATAATTCACGGCGGAAAATGGCATGACAGGTGTGGAGGAATGTCAGCGGTGGCTGGTTGGTTAGCCGGAGAATTAGACCGACATTGTTTGCTTCATCTGCGCTATTATGATCTATCACAACTTCAGGCAAAACTGCACACAAGTGTATTTGAAATGTGAAAAAAAGCTGAATCCAGTTCTTTGGGTTATGGAGTGGCATTCCTAATTGATAGCAATGTTTTTTATTTTGTGTTTGAACTTGATTTTTTTTTAGACATACATGTGTTGATGAGCTTTACATGAAATGTTAGATACAGCAAGGAATAATTTCTAAAGACACAGGTTTGTTATAAATTTTAGCAGAGAAGTATATGGGGTGTACATCATGAATGTCACAGTACAGTCAGATCATTGCAGCTGGAGATGTCTTGATTTCCATAGGTGAAGTTACCTGTTGCTGCTCAAAATGAACCCCAAGGGGGTGTTCTGTATGAATGGACTAGTAGGGGTCTGTGTTATTCATGAATAGCAAAGATCCATTGGACATATCACTAGGAGATGGTCAGGTTTGACTGTAGGATTTTTTTTCATCAAATTAATCTTTGTTGCAATACTATATTTCTGCAAGTCATGTTAATAGGTTGCATGAATAAAAATTAAGCTATTCCATATAATATTTTGATCCAATACATGGTGCAAGTATTGTCTAAAGAACTAGATTTCCAACCATAACAGTATTTATAGCTGAATGGTGCCTGTCCTTGGTGATGAATTCCGATTAGTTGTGCAACAGGAAAATGTAGGCATTGTGTTGATTTGTGAAGAGGCACTTCAAGCTGGGACACTGCTGAGCACCCTACACACTACAGGAATTCCACTTTCCATAGTGTTCAATGGTGGAAATGGTATTTCAATTGAAAAAGTCATATTCTTATACATGTAACAGTTTGAATGCTGTACCCTTGACATGTTGGATGGACTGCATGTATTTTTTGACAGTTTATATTCGCTGAAAATGACAGATTTTCAGGAAAAGCTGCTGATAAACCTAATGACACTGTTTCATGTTGTAGTTGAAAGATTCCATATTCAACTTATAGACTTACTGTATTGCTGCCACATTTCTGCTTCATGGAAAGGACTGAATTTTGCTCACGCTATCTGGCTGACCCCCCCAATGGTGTCCCGAATAGGAATGGTCCCTGTCATATTTCCCAACCAATCTGTCAACTTAGCAGTTCGTATTTATGTGCAATTAATGTTAATTCCTGCAGCCTGGGTCCCAGGGGTGTCTAGCCCCTCTGTCCCAGCGACAATCTCATAAAACATGGATGAACCAGACCCGTCATTCCATTATAAAAATTCCCATCAAATATTTCACCAATTCAGTAACAATATGTGCACCAGGGCTGTCTCCAGGTTTAGATTTTTTCTGTTCCACTGAATGTTTGGTGGCCTATGTTGTTAATATTCATTGTCAATTCTGTCATTTTAAGCTTCCAAAAACACATTTTCTTCAATTTCATGTCATGAAGTTCAGATTAAAGACAGAGAGACAGGACCTGGAGACTGCCTTGATGTAGACTCTGTGTAAATATAACAAGGTGGCAGTGTTGGTCGATTTTGTAGAGGACCAGCTTGAAAAGAACTGGAACCAGATCTGGGAAATCAGAAGTGTTAAGAACAATTTCAGTACTTCTAGCTCTACCTCTACAAAATATGCCTCTATGTTTGTCTCAAAATTACAAAATAAAATCGGCACATGCCAGATATTGATCTGGATAAAGTCGTCTGTCTGAATCTATAGTGTAGCGTGCATAGTATTATATATTAGTAGTTAGTGACCCTGCCTCTGGACCAAGAAGCTGTGAGTTCAAGTCCCGGCTATGTCAACCATCATGCATGCTACTGGGAAGGGTTACAATCTCTAGGACAGGACACTAAGCCGTGAGTCCCCAGTACAATGGACCCTTAGTTTAGATACAGCATCTGTCTTCTCTGGTGGAAGAATAGCTCTTCAGTGAGTTAAACTGGTTTGATGATAAGATCACTTTTTCTATATTGTGATCTGGAATGCTGCAGTAAGGGAAACAAGTCTGCCAGAGTACAGCATAGTGCCTCTAACCACTTTCTGCCTTACAATGAACAATTACAGTCTGACGCTGACCTATCCGATACCATATGTTTTACCCAGTCCCTTTGCCATGCTTTTTGCAAACTACAAAATGTCGTTGAGAAGATAAAGTGCAGTAACGGTCGTACGGCATAAATTCCAGCGCACTGCTGTCTCCGGTGAAAGGCAATACTCGCGCGGGCTATGTTTAACGACAGGAGTTATTGTCAGCAAAGGGCGTCCGCAGCATACTCAATCACGGCAGAAGTAGAGAAATGAGACTGTTACGGCTCGGAATGCTCACCCCGCTGCCCTCTCGCTTCTGTTTCTGCAGATCTGAGGCACCGGTGTGCAGTTTGCCCCAGGATTTATATTGCTTTGTCAACCCCCATGTAGGGAATGCCCTCAGTCTGTGTCAAACTTTGGTTAGACCACTCTGCTCCGTTCAGGATGGATTACTCCTATCCAGAAGTCATGCTCAGAGGGAATAGTAAAGTATAGCCAGGAAATAATGGCAAATTTCCAAACACTGGTACCTTGTTCACATGCCTGAATTGGATACTGAGTCAGCAAAAGTCCACTCCTTTTTCTCTCTACCACGAGATTAAATTTCTGCAAACATTTCTGCATTTACAGTAGTCAAGTATTGCGAGGAGGAAATAATGGCAAATTTCCAAACACTGCTACCTTGTTCAGATGCCTGGATTGGATACTGAGTCAGCAAAATTCCTGGTCCTATTGTGAAAAACTAGTACTGTAGCTTGCGTCTATTCCTAGTATAGTTTTATACAGGTAACATGATTTATCTATTCATCTGTATGATATTAGAACCAAGCTTATCACACATATTTCTTGTATTTACTAGCATAGTGAGTATGATGAGCAAAGAAGCCATATACTGAGTCAGCAAAAGTCCTGTTCCTGTTGTGAAAACTCCTGCTGTAGCTTGCATCTATTCCTAGTATAGTTTGCTACAGGTAACATGACCTATTTATTAATCTAAAATGACGTTAGAACTACTGTAAATGCATCTAAGTTTGCATGGTTTTGATTTTACTGTAGGGAGAAAATGGAGTGTTCACTATATGGTTTCAAGTTCGCGTTTGAAACAATGGTAGCCCTACAGTCATAGCTGGACAAAGAGTGTTGAGAGGGTTTTAAGTTCATGCTGAAGAATTTACCGAAAAAACTGCAAACACAAAACCACCGCTAACATTTCTGCATTTACAGTACAGTAATTGCACAAATTTTTTGTGTTAACTAGCATAGTGAGTATGATGGAGCATAGGAGCCATAAACTCACTCATGCACAAAGGATGGTGACCTTGTTTCACATTTTTAATGTCTAGGCAAGTATCCTATAAAACCTTTTAAGACCCTCCTGATCTTATAATAAACATATGGTATGGTGTAAGCTTACATAAAAGCACTTTCAACCTTATCATTAAGTTTTTATCCCTGAGGTTTTATCAGTTTTCCACTCATAAAGCCTTATACCGGGTACTAATAGTTATACTAATGTATAAAGTGTTATTATTGGACGAAGGGTCCCCAATTGTATTTTTCCCCCATAAAGCTTTATACTAATGTTTAAAGTGTTAGTTTGCAGACATGTTATTGGGCAAAAGGATCCCAAGTTTCTCACTGTATGAACATGGAACAGCCATAACTGGCTGCTCTAACAATATAACATCACTATCAGGTCGATAGTGAAGTAGTGAAAATGCAAGTTTACTTTTTTTTTTACAAGTTACAAAAACCTACAACATGTACATGTAGGTTTCCCCAATGCTGAAGATATCTTTTTGTCATTTTATCATTTCATGAGTCTACCAACAATGTTAGAAATGATTGTGAAACTGAATGATATACAGTGTAACCAGCTCACATAACCAAAAGCCTTGTGTTTAAAATCAATCATTGATTTTGTGATAATGTATCATTAGCACAAAAAAGGATTTTCAGCCTTAACAAGTACAATTGATGAGGCACAGCATATGGATTTGTTCCAGATACTTTGCAGAGATTTAGCCAGCATATAGGCAACAGCCAATACATGTATCTAGTAGTATGTTCCTGTTATACACCAAGCAATGGCTTAAGTATGGAGTGACAGCAGCACCCTGGCCACAGGTCAATCTACCCTGTAATCATCTTTTCAGCTTCTCTCCCTCCATTAGCAGGGGTACATCTCAAGAAGACCCGGGCACAGGGCATCATTCATTAAGACAAATCCCTGAGTGGCTTTTCTGTTCAATATGCTGATCTACAGAGCTGCTGTGTTATTCCAGTGTTGCTGGCCTTTTCACAAAATGTGTGTCAAAAGGTTAGCCAGGAAAACTTGCTAGCAGGCTTCAAAGAGGAGTGAAATAGAAAAATACCACAGTCACTAGAATATTCTTTGATACCTTGTCACACTGTCCTTTATGCAGCTGTCTCTAACTTTTATTTCCTTATTCAATTGTTGTAAAATTCAGTTTTGATTTAAGGTAAAAGTAGGTGAAATGCTGCCACAATGAGGAGATTTAATGCTAGAAATCAGAAAATAAAAAATAATGCCCTTTACACATAATCAAACTGTCTTATACTCTTTTGATTAGTATCATGCTATAGCAAGTGAATGATTATGAATTTAGTGAAGTACTTAAATGTTGCAAATATTGTTACAAAATGCAATAGAGAATGGAGTACCAAACGGCTGCCTCAGTGCGCTAAAGGTTAAATGTAGAAAATCATGGATATACATGTACTGAAAATCAAAAACAATGCTACGGTCTTAAGCTTCCCAAGGCCAATCATATGTCACATGCATGTTTTGTATCCTCAAACCAGTTTACAGTTTTGACTAATGACATTTTGTGTCTGGAGAGAGCAAAGCAGGATGGGAGATTCCCTGATGCTATTATGTCGACTCATGTGTACCTTACATTTCACAATTAGTCGCCGCCGTGTGTACCTCCGCTCCAAAGCTAATTCTGCAATTCAATTAAACATCTCTCCAAACAGACAGCAAATTATCTGTTGCCTCGCTCTGATTCTCCATCCGTCCCCTTAATGCTGAAGTAATTTCATTTCCTGTTGTCATACTTTATTGCCGCTCGCGTGAGACCCTGTCTCGTGGGCCCGCCTTTCTTCCCAATTTCTTCTGCCAGACTTGATTGTAATAAAATCTGTCTGAGGGCGATCATGTATATGATGTTGAAGTTCAAGTAATAAGAAATCAAGAGAAAAATATTTAAAAAAATATAGTAGATTATTTTTACTTTAACATCAATTGGAAATATGTTTGGAGATGTTATCTATTGGTCAAGTATAATGTATATCACAAACTTATCTAGTATTTCGGTGCATACATGAAAATATTAATTGCAGTTAGTAGTAAAGGATGGGGCTATGGGCAGAAATAGTGGCCATGTTCTGGTATTTCAACAAAGCCAAAAGAGCAAACTCCTATCTAACTTTTGTGAATTCTCCTATACAATTAAAGCATCACTGAAATTCCCACAACAAAAAACATGTATGATTGAACCTTTTACACAGAGATTCATATTTCTTCACATAATCCTTAAACAAACACAGCATATCCCTTAATATTCAAACATAATCCTTTCCGGATGCACAAAAATATGCTACATAAGCCCTGGATACATTCAACAGTTTTGACGTATTGTCCAAACATGATGTAACGTCTCCATTTGTAATGTCCATTAATCATAACCATGATGTATCGGCTAAATCCTGTATTACTTTCAGATTAAGGAAAATACAGACATGCCTTAGATGGCCCTATTAATCTGGAGACAATGCAGAAGAAGCTGTCATGCAGCGCCTTTTGTAATCTTCTTAGACATTGACTCCAGACGATACTGAAATATTTATTTTGTAATTTTGTTAGCTTATTGTCTACAAGCCGGCCTACAGTAAAATTATAGACTGGCTGCCAACTGAGTAATAACAACGGGACTCAAATAAAGAGCAGTCAGTTAAAGCAGCACAGCAATAGGGGAAAGGTCGGGGGGAAATTGGTGAGGAGGGAGTGACATAGAGAACTGCAGATGTATTTCTGATGGGCACTGGGAATAGCATTTCATGTGATGTGGTAACACTAGTTCACCATTATCTACGTCGCACAAAACGCTTTGTTTCAGCGAACAAATATTGTACAAGTTCTAATCCTCCCATGACAATGTCAGTCTAAACCATTCTGGGGTGGGAAGTTTTTGACGTCGTCATCTTCGAATACAGGGTCATCAAATGAAAGCTAATTTCAGACAGTGTTCTGAATACGTTAGTCTGCGAAGTTTGGATTTCTAGCGGTATCACTGATATTAGCATATAGCATATATCCCTTAAAATACCTAATTTTATTAAATCCCAGATACATGTTACCCAGTGAATTTAGGTCAGGTAGCCTTATATGTTACTTTGTAAGTTTTTCTCAGGAAATAAATGTCCTTATTTCATTGATTTTTATGGTAATTTGATTTTTGTCATGGACTTCCGTTAAAAGGCTTTATTTCACATTGCTGTCAAACATCAATGTCAGTGTGACACAGATATGTCACATTTGATTATTCAAGAGTCTCATAAAAATCCTTCCATTTGATACCAATGTCCTAGATTCTACCTTTTTTAGGAAAAAGATTCTACATCCTCCACAATAGTATTTGATTGAGTTCTAATATTAGTCCTCTCGGAATGTAGATGAACATATGAAGGAAACAACTGATTTTTTTTTTAAACCATGCATCCGTTTTCTTAAAGTTGATACTTGGACATTTTTATAGCTAAGAGCCAAGAAGTGTCTTTCAATCTGCATATCAAAGTACCGGTAACTGTTATAGACATTGAATTTCACCCATCATCAAAATCGTTCAGTTTTTTCACATGCCAAATTGCCTTTACTGTAAAGTCTAGTGTACATAAGACTTATTTGTAACCATTAGCCCTACTAGGTCTGTTGTGTGAGTTATTCCTTGATCACCCTATTTGCAGTCTACGAATGTTCAGTCAATGATAAAACTCCAAACCCGGTAGATATATTGCTGGTGTCATGATGCCGCTGATAAAGTAGGGCGGGGAAGATTGCTTGGTTTGCTGACAGGATGCAGGGCAATATTGGTTGAAGCCGGGCGTGTGGTATGCATGGGAAATAGGACGGCACATGCAGGGGGAATGGATGATGGGGGCTGGGGGAAAAAGAAAAGTGATCTCGAACCAGTTTAGCTCAAATGAACTCAATGAACAGATGAGCTGATCTTCCACTGGTCGTGACAGGAAGACAGACGTTATGTACAGTATTTACAGGTTCATTGTACCGGGGAAATTCCCCTAGCTCTTTTCGACAAGCACAATGAACAGTGGACCACGGCTTAACGTCCCGTCCTAAGGACTGCGACCCTTTCCGGTAGCGTGCATGTCGGGTGAGCGACACAGCCTGGATCGAACCCGGGGCTTCTAGTTCCAGAGGCAAGATCGCTAACCACTGGACTACTCACGGGGTGAGGGGGCTGGGAAGGAGAATTACTTTATTTCATTTTCATGATGTATTGTTGTTTTTGCCCTTCACATTTGCATGGATGTGTGCGTGCATGTGTGAGTGTATGTTTGTATTATATAATGCATGAGTGTATGTTCATGTGTGTGTGTTTATATTTTTGTGTGTGTGTTTATGTTTTTTTGTGTGTGTGTGTGTGTGTGTGTGTGTGTGTGTGTGTCAGTATGCATTTGTGAATGAATGAATGAAAACTTTATTACTGTGTGTGTTTGTTTGTGTCAGTACACATGTATGTGCGTGTATGTGTTTGTGAGTGCCAGTGTTTGTTAGTGTGTGTGAATGTATGTTAAGTACAACTACAGTTAAAACAAACATTATGAGTTTCAATTCATGGAAAATGTTGTAATGTAGCACTACAGTATTCTAAAAAAGCTTAATGGACTTGACAAAGTACTACCTCTAAGTCTAATTTAACAGCAAACTTTAAAAAAATACAATTTTCATCTTGATACACACATGCACAGTTTCCTCAACCAAGTTAATGACTTTTCATGGCCTTCTTTTGGCTTGAAGACTGTAGAAATGACAGCTTGTCATCCTAGTTTACTTTAATGGTGCCTCTTGTAGCATACATGATGACACCTTCCTGACCTAGTTGGGTTGTTGTTGCCCCTGCTCAATTTCAGGACCCCAGGCTGTTGAGACGTCCACTGTTAGTCTTTATTCAGATACTGTACGTTCACAGTGGTAGGAAAAATGGAGTGTTTGCAATGGTGTTTTAGTTTTGCGGGGTTTTTTTCAGGAGCACCATTGGAAACACAACATTTTTTCCTAAGCCTTTAAGTTACTACCTTGATACACAGTCCTGGTGTAGAATATATACTCCTTGTTTACAGATGTAAAATGTAAAAAGGTTCCCCATGTTGATTGATGCACTTGTTACTGTAATAGTTGATTTTTTAACTGTGCTGAAGCAAAGTTTGCGCATTCACAAGTCGAACTTCTTACTTCTATTCTGCTGCAAAGCTGTTGCCCACTTTATATGCAACTAGACAAACCTCCCATTGAAAGACACATCTGCTCTTTTATATCTACTATAACCGAAAAGCGAGGAGAAGTAGAATTTATCTAATGATAGTCATATTCTTTTGTATCCGTTAACTGTACTTGTATTTTGTTTTGTTGTGACCTGAACTTAGCCAAGTGTGGCAGAAATGTGCAATAAAGGTCTTCATTCATTGTATATTAGAGACAAAACGAACACACAACAGCCAAGAATTTGAATATTCCTTATTCAACATTCCACAGCCTAAGCCTTACCTCTCAGTGTTCTCAAAGTGGTACTATAAATGCGGAAATTTTCACGGTGGTTTAATGTTTGCGGTTTTCATGGTAATCTCTTCACCGGAAGTTAAAACCACCGCAAAAAATGCTTGTTTTGTCTTCTGCCATCTACACCATTGTTTCAATGGCGAACTTAAAACCACCACGAACACTCCATCTTCTCCCTCCCGCAAACTTTAAGGCTTTTACTGTAGCCATACCAGCTAAGATAGTTGTGTGATAAATCTACCTGTGCGCCAACTTTCCATTGATCTCGGGAAGGTCCTTAAAGTGCAGGGATGTCCCTAACAGATCCATCATGACATGCATTCCTGTATTAAAGCACTTTGGGAGCAGTACTTGCCCTATTTACTGCAGTTTCCCCAAGGAACCCCAATATTTCTGCTGTCGCTGGGGAGATATTGAAGATGTAAGGCACTGGAGGTGTAATGAATTCAGACACCTTTGATTCTTGGAAAATTGCAACTTGGCTCTAACGAACGATCAGTGCCTTAGGGAAATGTGGGTGAATACGGACTAGAAATTAGAATTGGGCACATATATACATGTCTATATGAACTTGCAATACCATACGTCCGTACTGGTTTAGATGTTGCTGAATCTTGATGTAACATTTGACTGTTTAATTCAGCAAAATTACGACAGGACATATTTTTGTCAACTGTTGCCAATGCTGTCAAAATGGTACAGAATCCAGAAAACCTGAGCAAGTTTTCTCAACTCTTTATTGTTCCTAGAAAAAACTATACAAAGGACATAACTACATAGAACAATAATGAATGTTGGATGTCAGACCCCTAAACTTGATTTACATAGCAAGTTTGTTGGCATAAAGCAACAGTTGCATTTAGCTTTGCCAACATGTCCATGGTACTGAACTTGATACTGTTATTGTTAGATTCTTCCTTGCAAGCACATATCACTGTCAAGTCAGTTGATCTGGTTGGATATGTATTATCCTATTGGTATAGAAACAGTCGTAACTATGCTATAGTATAGATATGTGCTGAAAGTACTTTTTAATGCTTCACTGAAATGTGCCATAGTGACTCCATTTAATTTACACTTCCAATAATCGTGCACTTTCAATTACACATAGTGTACATTTTCTATGATCAAACCTTGTTAAACATGAACAGTGCTTTTTGGTATTGAAAGGAGATGTTTTGATTTTATTTTATTTAGTTCATTGGATTCAATTACAGTTTGGTAAACATGCATGTGTATTTTTTAGAATAGCTCCATGAATGCTGCTGATGCTGACTTCATTTCTGATTTTCCCTTACCATCTACTTCTTTAACGTAAGAATGTTTTCTGCCCCCCTCCCCACTCCAGTGTACGTTCATCACAATACCACAAGTAGAACAGACGCACGCTGTCATCCTGAGCAAGCCGGCATGGATGTGGGGTGCGGAGATGGGAGCCAATCAGCACGGAGTATGCATCGGGAACGAGGCTGTGTGGTCGAAGCTGTGTGGGCCTGACTCTGAGGAAGAGAGGCTGCTGGGAATGGATTTGCTCAGGTATGTTTGTTTCATGTTTGTTTGTATGTACGGTATTGCATACCCGGTAAACTCCCCCATGGCGTAACACACCAGATTTCTACTGGAGGGTGCAAGCTGCATGTCAGGACAGGTAACTTGACAGTGAACATTTCTATCGAGACTTTGTGAGGAAAAACTTGTTTGGCTCAATTGGTAGAAATCAGTATTTTTTTGTGACCGCTACACCTCTAGAGTGCATGTCATTCTAACTTCATCTGGTTTTGAAGTACATCTCAACAACTGGTTCATACTGAGCACCATCCTCAGTCCTACTTCCTCATTCAACAGCCAAAGTTACTGTAAATACTGAAATTTTTGCAGTTATTTAATGTTTGCAGTTCACTTTAAGTTAAAACGACCATGAAAAAGCTTGTTCTGTGTTCTGCACACCTACTACCTTGCTTCAATCCTAAAGTTAGAACCACCACAAACGCCCCATCTTCTCCCTACTGCGGAATCAAATCCCCGCCAACTTAAATGCATTTTACAGTTATGAACAAGTCAGTGGACTCAACAGGATGGTACCCAGGCTATTCAGAGCAACCTTGGTAACAATCTTTGTGTCACCCAGTTCTGCCTGGTGGTTTATACTCCACCCAATCCAATGTCTGGAAATGCTTGCATTGGTCAAAGTCTGGTTGCCCCAAACAAATTGAAGTTATCCAAATAGACGGGGCAACTTGTTGTTTTTGCTATTCCTGATCCCTCACCCCTACATGTCATATTCAAAATGGCTTCTGTCCAGTTGATCTGGTAGCAGAAATGCTTTCGTTGGTCATATATAGTCTGGTCACATCAAACAAATTGAAGTTATTCAAATAGACAGGGCAACCTTTTATTGTTGCTATCCCTCACCTCCACATGTCACATTCAAAATGGCTTCTGTTCAGCTGATCTGATAGTTGTAGTAGCCTCTCACCAGAGTCAGACTTCAACCCTGTGACAAGCCACATTAGCATCATGAACAGTCCCTTGACATTAGTGAGGTTAACTCCACACCAGCCGGTGTAATTGAATCTGGTGTCAACATGAACTTGACCCCTGTGCCTCCACTCACCCAGCTGTGTAATGGGGATCAGCTGCGGAATCAGTCGGGAGGTTTTCAACTCCAGGAGACTTGAAGAGCGCTGCCAGGGCCAACAAAATCCTGATAGTCATTTGCAAAAACCTCCTGTTTTAACATTCTTGTGTTTCCATGTCATTGCAAGTTATGAAATCTCCAGTCTTTTTAATCATTTTCATCAGTGACAACCATTGAATGAACATGATTTTTCAAATGTTCACCAAAAGCATAATCATGGTTTTTGTAAGACATGGTTTCTTAATTTTGCAGGTATGACAGCAGAGCTTGCATATGTCCATATGTTGAATGGATTTCCTGTTTGCCTTTTCTTGGTTAAAGACTTTTTAAGAAGAAGGACATTTCTTAAGACCAGCATCTTCCAATCCTTTATGTTATAACTTAAAGGTATTTACCTGACTGTGTACTTCACACTCGTTCTCATTTAGATGTACAAATTTTGTAATATCCGTTACCGTTAAAAGTAAGACGTTCCTGACATTAAGATATGCCACATATAAGGTACGCAACTGCCGTTTTTAAAAGCTAGAAAAAGTTTAAGTCGTCATAAAATCTACAGTTTGACATCTTATATGTGGCATATCCTAATGCCAGGAACGTCTTATTTCAATCGGTAACGGAGATTACAAAATGTGTACATTTAACTGAGAACGAGCGTTCAATGTCCCACAGACTTGGACTTGAACGAGGCTCCACAGCCAAAGAAGCCCTGGACGTGATGACCACACTCCTGGAGCAGCATGGGCAGGGCGGACCATGTATGGAGGAGGGGGGGACACCTTGGTGCTACGACAACAGCTTCATCATCGCTGACAGGAGAGAAGCCTGGGTCCTGGAGACCGCCTCCAGATTGTGGGCCGCTGAGAGGATCACCAGTCAGTCTCTCATTCATTCATCCACTCATTCATTCAATAGTTTATCCATCCTTTATTTCATTCATTCATCCTTCCATCCATTCATGCATCTATCCTTTATTCTATTCATTCATCCATTCATCTATCCTTTATTTCATTCATTCATTCATCCTTTCATTCATTCATTCATCCATTGACATTCATTCATCCATCTATCCATCATTTATTTGATCAATTCCATTCAATCGTTCCATTCATTCATTCATTCCGAAGTTCCAGTCAAGCTATCAACCCTCCATACACCCTTGTTAGTTTTCACCTGTGATTTAGGTCATCTACATATGAATTTGGAATAATCAGTCAGCCTTCAGCAAAGCTTTATAGACTGACATTCTCCAAGTCATTTTAGTTGCAAGCAGTATTTTACACCAAAATATGAATCCAATTAAGTTAATACAGACACATTTATATGCATTATCTTTAGGCATGCTTATAATGAGACCTAATAGGTGTCTTCTGATTAGAATACTTAATTTGGCATAATTCAAAGTTGATCATATTTCCCAGCAGCCTTTGCTTTCAATGGTGGCTTTTACAAACAAACGTTGCTGTTTAAACTTTACATCAAATAACTTCACAAATTGAGAAGGAAACTGCTATATGTTTGTGTAAGAAAATTAAGAATTACATATTCCCCAAGTCACTGAGGGATTTTTATTCAACTTTGGGCTAACAGTTGTCTGAAAAGTAGATTTTATGTCGGTAGGTATGCCACATTGAGAATGAGTGGGTTTTATGTAGAGACCAAAATTTGACCTTTTCAAATTACTCTGGTTTTCCTTCAAATGACCACGCATAAATCTTTCGCCTTTTACTAAAGATTTCCGTGGAGGGGAACAATCAATGAGTCTATAACTAATTTTTCTCCGCCCTGCCTTGTGCGGGGCTCCTACTAAACCAAAGAAGTCCACATATAACACACCTTACACCCGAATAGCAGTTACTGAAGCAATTAGATAATACTTCTGAAAATGGTTAAATGTTACACATCTTAGTAGCAGTTAAGAAATATGCTGGAGACAAGTATAATTTGCCAACATTGTCTGAAGAATTACAATCCAACAGAAAACAGCATGTTGCATGAATAACTCATCTGTTAGTATTTAGGTTTCACCGCATAGAGGTCAGGCACAGAAGGCTAACTTTTCATAGCTATTTAAGTTTGCATGGTTTTTATTTCGCAGTAGGGAGAAAATGGAGTGTTCGTGGGGGTTTGAAGTTCATGTTTGAGACAATTATGGTGATTTTAAGTTTTCGGCAAGATGTTTACCGTGGAAATCGTGAACATAAAACCATTGCAAACATTTCTGCATTTACAGTACTCACTTTATTTCTTTTCTGTAGGCGGGTGCCGTAATATCTCAAACGAACTCAGTATCCGGACCAAAATCGATGCCATGTCCGAGGGCCTTAAGGAACACGCCCAGAAACACAGCTACTGGTCGCCCGAGGAGGGGGACTTCGACTTCGCACGTGCCTACAGCCAAGACTTGCCTAACAACATTGACGAGGACCCCACGGGAAGGGCCGGCGCTGGGAAGAGGTTGATGGAGAAGTATTCAGGTAAGGGACTGTAGCTCAATACTCTCCAACCAGAGGTTGTTGGGAAAGATTGTAACCTTATCATTACATACTTGGTGTTAACATTATATATGAATAAAAACATGGAAAAAACTTTACAGATTTCCTGCACAAACCAGTGGTGTCATCCAATGTACTACAAAAGTTTCTGTAACTTTGAAACCACTTACTATCAAAACGGTGTGATAAAGATACAGTCTGCCTAACTCTGTAACTCCACCCAGTAATTAGGTTTAGGGAGATATTGCATTGAGTTCCCTAACTCAGCAACATACCTTTAGCCAGCCTACAAGTTCAGATTTTTTAACTGACTGGATTAATTTTTTTTCAATCCCAACAAGCAAATTTCTGTCTCAAAACGAAGGAACAGTCCTGATAATAAATACTTCCATATTACATGAAATACAACTAACCTCCATTAACATCAATCTGCCAGGAAAGATAAATCCGGCACTTTGATAAACAGTTGGTTTGAGAGATCTCTAGCGCAGCACCCTCCAGGTATGCAGAGTTTAGATATGCAGGAGTGCATTATACTGGGAGATGTTGGGTTGGAGATCTGTTTGGACATATCTTTTCAGGGTGGCGGAATTATGTACCAGGAATTATGTTAGTAGATGTAAGGGCCCTGTCACACTTGAGCGTATACCCATTGCGTGTGAGTTGTGTATGGACAAGCTTAGATACGCAGCCGTACACACAACAGTTGTGGTAATTTACGATTATTTTGACGAATGTGTTCCTCACATTTCATTATTCATATGTTAGATGTGCCTCACACATACATCAAAATAATAGAAAAAAATTTACAACGTATGACTATCGTATTAGCGTAATTTCGTTCATACCCCAAAAAATCATGCCTACTGGGCCGTATTTTGTGTATGCCGGTGTGCATAAAACTTACACAAATCGATTGTGATGCTTGTGAGATGCGTCCTGTGCGCACGGCGGTGTGTGGAAAAAATGTCAATGCGCAACTCACACGCAACGGGTATACGCACAAGTGTGACAGGGGCTTTATATGTCCTACCCAGAAATTGGTACATTGCCCAGTCCTCGTAGCAAACCCAACAACATGATGGATGTGACTGTAGACTGATGAAGGCAGGTTATTGATTCATTAAGGCTCCAGGCTAGCCAAAAATTGCCCCATAATTAGTGATCAGTTCTGCTGCAGTACCATAGCAAGTTGCTAGGGGGCCCAAAATCTAGGTCTCAAAAAGACCTACCCAGATACCAAGTATCAAGACAATCTATCCAGGCATCCTTAAGTTATCGTATTTACAGACACACACACACAAACGCTGACGAGAAGATAGCCTTCTTGGCGAAGGTAATAATGTACATCTACATGCATGTCCTACACAGAACTTGGTACATTGCCCAGTCTGCGGAGCAAACCCCACAACATGATGAATGTGTTCCAACACTGATTAATGCAGGTTATTGATTCATTGCGGCTCCTGGCTAGCCAAAAATTGCCCCAGAATTAGTAACTCTTGCCTGGGTTGTCCCACTGACTACAGATGGTCCCAGCACCCAATACAGCTGGGCTTTCACTCGTTCAACGGATTGATTTTAACCGCTGGCGTTGTGGTCGACGCAATTTGGTTCGAGTCCGGACCAGCGCTGATTAGGTGTAATCAATCTGTCTGGAGCTTAATTAATTGCCTGATTGGTCATTAATGAAAATGTCAGTGATATGGTTGATAATAGGAATCTGATGGTGAACGTGAAGGTTGCAGCTCAGATTAAGAGCAGTTGTAGGCGGAATTAATGTGAGGACAGAAGAACGAACATACATGACTGTAATTACTAAAAATATTTCTGTTCTAGGCAAAAGAATACTTCTGTTGTAGAAGTCTTTGGAATTGGTTATCAATTAGTAAAGATGATATCTGTGCTCAGTTAACACATTATGAAATTATAGCAATCTCTACTTGTCTACGATAGCACACATTTTGTAACGTTATATGAACAATTTCCTGGTAAAGACATTGCAAACTTTGCCTGCATCTTTCAAGTAGCTGGAAAGAGAACTTCCATAATTGTAAAGTTAGATGTTGACATGGGAATGTTACTCCAGACCTATGTATACATGACCTGATTTTCGTCATCGTTTGTGACCACAATTTTACATTTTGATGTTTTCATGGAAGTCTAATTTTCACCTCTTGTTCCATGCTTTCTAGCTCATTCTAGAGCTATGTATAAGCGTGCCCCACAACGCAATTCGATGGCCTGAAAAATAGCAAATTCTGTATTTTCCAAGCCCTGTTGCTCATAGAAGTCAAAAGATCGTAAAATATGATTATTGAATTATGTTCTGACCGAGTATACTCATTTCTTTGTGCCTTATATCAATGTGGAGACATCGTCAAACTGTGCTGTAGGGCACATTTACATACCTGGAGCTCATTCTATTTTTAAAAAGTGCCTATTAAGTTTTTTTCCTGGTGTTCTTCCCTCCTATTACACAGGATCCATCAAGGCTCAGACGATGTTCACCATCTTGAGAGACAAGAAGAGTGGCATCAACATGGACGGATCGTTCCGAACGACGGCGTCCATGGTCTCTATCCTCCCCCCTCCCGACACCGGCACGCCCTGCTGCCATTGGTTCACTGCGACCCCCGACCCCAGTAAATCCGTCTTCAAACCGTTTATTTTCTGCGATGGAGTGGAGATTGCGAAGTACACGCACTCGCCGGAGAGAGGGGCGGACGACCCGGCGAGGATAAAGCCTCGTTTCAAGTCCAACGTTGACCGAAGGCACCCCCTGTACCGGGCACACGAAAAGGCTATGATGGCAGCAGAGGGCAACCAGGTTAGGACACTTTGCTGTACTGCTATTCGCCATGCGCCATCCTCAGTCTGAGGTTTTGCCACTAGAGAGTTCAAACAACTGGAAGTCTCTAAAGAGCCTAAGAAATGTTTTGAATAACATCCAGCTATCTTTCGTCAGTAACTAAGTGAGACTTTGATCTATTTTGTATAATATAATGTTGAGGACTGTTTAAGATAAAATTTTAAGATTTTTCTGCTTATGAATTTCATCCTTCAGGACAAGCGGAAAGAGTTGCAGAAGACAATGGCAGAGCTCGAGGAGCAGTGCATCATGGGAATGGAGGCATTCCTGAAGGATGCGGCGCAAGACATGGCAGACGAGGACGAGATTCGAGAACTGTTTGTAGACTGCGTGGAGACCGAGATGAAGTTCTACAAATGAGGGCAGAGGGGAAGGGGCAAAGTTGAAAGGTCATGTGTATGGAAACTCCAAATAAGGTAAATGAAGGCAAAGGTACTTACAGTTGAAAAGGATTATTGACTACAGAATTCTATTGTACGTGTGGCTGGCTACTGTTGAAGAAATAATATTAGTTGTAGGAAAATAATTGGGCAAAAATGTGCTCATTTTGTAAAAAAATTAATTTTGATGCATTCATTGTAATCTTCCTGTTTTTTGATGACAAACAATTCCCACCCCAATTCCCTAATTGAATACAGCAGAATTAATGAGTGATTTTAAATATGTACAATGTCATGTAGCTATAGTAATGAGTGGTTTACTCAAGATCCATATCACACAATACTCCAGAGCCCACAAGGATGCATCTGTGTCCTTGGCATCAGAGATAGCTGTTCAGAACTGTCGTATAATTCCCAGGTTAGGACATGGCGTCTCACACCTCAGAACTCTACTAAATACCCCACAGACATGAACAGCTCAAGCTTTGAAGGGAGAGTTAAATGCTGTTAACCTTTAGCACACTGAAGTAGACGTTTGGCTGCCAGTTCTCTATTGGTTACGGGGTCAGGCAGCAGAGAGAAGGTTAAACGACTCCTTGCTAAGGTATCCATGTTCTGGAGGACCAACTAGATGCACAAATGAGGCTACAGCTGAAGGATCAGACACAAATTGACTGCTTGACAAATGTTGGTGCTCTGCTTGTGCTTTGCAAAAGCAAATTGAGTTGTCTATAAGATGAGGTAGTGACAGATATGATTTATGTCTGGGGAACTACAACTGCTAGCAGTGGTGAGTTTTAGTTCTGATGGTGTTAGACTGAGGGCTTATTCGATTCAATTCTAGCTACTTGCATAGATGCAAAATACAAGTGTAAATTGCTTAACCACTCTAGTTGGTTTGAGTGAAAAAAGGTATTAAAAAACAGGTTATAAAAAAACAGGTTGATGAATGTGCAAATACTAGTATGCAAATTATAAGTATTTGGTCAAGCCCAAAAGCTGAGATTTGGAGCTGTGGTGGCAACTAGCTAGTACTGGATGGAATCAACCCCTCATGTCCTGGTCTGCTGTCCACTACTGCACAATGTGTTCCTGTGCCATTTACAAAGCTGCTGAGAAAACAACTGTACTTCTGTAGTGTATAGCATGAGTCCAACGTATTGTAAATCTTGTGAACAGAGAAAAGAAATATCCTAAAACTACAAAAAATACTGAAATGAAGTAAATCTCTGCCGAGACTGTTTCTGTCGTGACGTTCCAGGGTCTTTGATGTTGAGGTGCTGCTTTGTGACTGTATAGAAACTTTTTTTGAGAATTCTATAATATTGTAGAATATGACAGGTCCAGTACTTCTGAATCAAAGTTGAACTGTAATTTCCAACATAATAGATTAGATCTACCCAAATTTTCAACTGATCAGCTACAGTCTTTGTCAAGGAATGAGCAATATACTGCTTCTGTGACGTCACGTTATGCAGATAGGACACGTGACTTGGTAAGCAGTGGATCATATGTTGCAGAAAGTCCCCCGTCTCTGTTGAGAGATGGTTGTAGAGCCCGGATGTAGATGGCCTCTTTATTCTGTTGGAAATTACAGTTCAACTTTGATTCCGAATGACTTTAATGTTTAATGCAAAACATCCTGCCTTATTTGGATATAAGGTAGTACTGTCAGACATTACCAGTGTAAGTGATTTGTCTTTTAGCTTACAGGAGAGTCAAGTATGAATGGTGGATGTACTTTCCGTCCGATGTTTAGTAATACGTGCTTCCAAAGTACAACACCAAACATTCAATTTGCCTTTAAGAATGATCAAAAGTGTTACACAGTCTCTCTTCAGGAATGCATATGGACTATACAATCAAATATCATTTCTGTTATCTGATGGGCATAAATGTTTAGGACTTAAAGAATATAAGCTAACCTCTTGAGTTGTGTGAAAATACCACAAGTTTGGAGGACAAAGTAACGCTTGGTTAACATGTCTCAATTAATGCAAAGTGAAACTGCAATGTGGTACAAGGTGATACATGTATGTATAAATGAATGCAGAGTCTATGTCTTTGACACTTGTTTAAAGGTCCACCTATAACAGTTGTGTTCTTCTGTGAGTGAGTTAAATCTTTTTATTGTGTTAAGAACAAACATGAGATGATTGATTGAATATATTTTGATCAGTTTGCCAGCAGTTTGCCAGGGAGTTGTAACAAACTTGAAATATATCAGCAAAAAGCCATGAACATTGTTTATTGATTTTGTTGCCAAGTAGCAAAACTGCATGTTGCTGCTTAATACACTTTCAAAACATTTCTTTATTATAATACTGTACAGTAGTATGTGATTGTAATCAGTTATAATTGCTTGTAATGTAACAGTTTGTGAATTGTATCAGAGCATTGCAAAGAATTTTACAACATGGCATTTGGATCTAATGCCTAATATAATGGGAAGTTAGACCTCTGATGAATTTCAGTTCACCAACGCTAGTCAAAGTTTAATTGATAAATGGTTGACTTGTTACATGTAAATTTTCAACTTTGGTTCCATGTGTCAGCTTAAACGTTTTGATTGATTGATTTGTATGAAAATGCTACCTTTATGTTATGAAATCTCTTCAAATCTTCTACACATGACTTGGCCATCGAAGCTGAAATATCAAGGCTAACATGTAGCAAATCAATTTCATGATGAACGAAAAATTTAGATTTTTGCAACTCTACAAAATATTCATGATAAAATCTTCCTAGAACTGTTGAATGAAATTGTCTTGCAGAAAACAATGACAATTCAAAGAGTAGGAATAAATAAATTGATCAAGAATGTTGTTTAAAGCTGTATAGGAATGTGTTATCAGGACAAACTGAAAAAGAAACGTTGTTATCACCTTTGATATGTTGCAAATGTGGACTGTATGTTACATACTCCCAGATAAATGTTGAAGAAAGCTCATGTACAATTGTGTAATTATGGTAGTGCAACATTACGATACATGTATACATGTATTTTTAAAGTGCTATTCATTCCACTGCAATACAAATGTAAACTTAAGTTTCTTTTTATATAAACATTTTTGCTGCTAGTTACTTTGTGAAGACAAGATTTTGTTGACAGAAGCTGCCTGTTCCTAAAGTTATTGTAATTTGTCTTGGCATGTTTAGCAAAGATGACTGGTATACTTAAAACTAAGTACACTGAAGATTCAATGCCTATGGAACTTGTACAAGGTGATCAAACCTTTGCAACCATCAGGTACAAAAATTACAACTTGAACCGTAAGCTTAATGTATATTCCAAGCTGCTACATTTCTTGGAACATGGCTTGACATTTTAAGCTGTCGACTATTCAAACCGTTTTAATGCTAAAACTGTGGGATGCATAGAAATATAGAAGATAACTCCTGACTATTGTATGATCTGCATCATTAAGGTTGATGGCTCATCGTGATAGGCCCTTTGTTTTGCTGTACGTTGTTGGTTACTGTTTCATACATGTGCAACAGAAAACTCATCATCAAGAATGTTGTCTTTTTCTGATAATGCTCTAGCAACTAGTTGCTAATGTTCTTACAAGAAATGTTACATCAAGTACGAATCTGCAAAGGAAATGCAAAATGTTAGATGTATGCAACCAAATTGTAAAGGACCCATATGACATAAAATGAACAGATTTGTGTTAAGGAATATGGAATGCAATTATGCTAGCTATACTGAGGTGATTTTTGAGCAAACAGCTGAAACGCATAGTAAGTTTGTGTTTTCCATACAAATGACATTGTAATGCTGGGCAACATTTTTTTTGTTTTTTTTGTTTTGTTTTTCTTCACAAAGCTCGGCTGTACATTGTACTAGCCTGGACGCCATGCTTCTTGGGAATACATCTCTTTACATCTGCTTGTAACTGGATTGCCAAGCCATGAGAAGCGCGTAAAAACCCAGGCTACCGTGTATTGGCCATATGCAGAAAGACAGTCACCAAAGATTAGCGTGTTAACCAACTCAATTGGTCAAGATACTTTTAGTTGTATACGTGATGATGAGATAGCTTATTTTGAATTGTTGTCAAAGTGTACATATTGGGAGCTTTGTGCTCTAGTGCGGCTTGCAATAAAGCTAGCTCTAATAAAGAAATGTGTGATGCAAAGTCGTCCTCTGTCTTGCTAAATACACTAGCTGGGTTAAGGTTAGTTCATATTATATGCCTTTTTTGCATTCATGCTTCAACTTCTGAAGGTTAACGCCTTATGACATTCATGTTGATATTTCATAGAATTTGAGTATGAAATTAGTGTCCCACCTATGAACCAATTTCTGAACTTGCAAACCTGTAAAATCATGAAGGTTGATGCAATGGTCAGTCACAAAAACAAAACGCTGTAGATTATCCTGTGTGTGATTAAGTTAACATTGAAAACCATTGAAAATAGCATTCTGTGACTTAGGGTTGGCGAATATCTTATTCAAACGAAATTTTGGACTCGCTGGTTTGAAAAGCATTTCACACCTTTAATAGTGTTGAACTCCATGATGAATAAATTTGTTAAAGATCTGAAGACTTACGAATTTTGTAATCACTAAATGCTATTCAGCAGTTTCCACCTCAGCAACTTTCTCGTCCTTCAAGACATCCATGAATTCAGTACAAGTCATTCGATTACAAGGATCAGTATTCAAACACTCTTTCATTAGTGAGCCCCAAAGGAGTGTGGGCAAAGCCTCGCTTTGCGCAGGCATTCGGATGAACTTGTCTGCGCCATCCTGAATCTGATTCAACATAAGACGAGCTATCTTATCCACCTCGCTAAGCCTTTTCAGACTCCACATCTCCCACATCATCAGACCTACACTGTACATGTCTGCCGACTTCTTGTAGATTCCTCCCCGCAGTACCTCGGGTGCCAGGTACACGTAGGGCGAGGCCGGGGCGTCTGCTGTCTCTGGTAGTTCGGGTCGTCGTGGTTCGCAGGGGCTCGTCAGCTTGGGTCTTCCTTCAGTTGTAACCTGCATATGAAACGACGTAAAGTTGTCCGTGAATAGTTTTATCGGGGTGGTCTGTCACTGAATAAATACAGTCTTTGTACACAACCAAGTGGTTTCAGTCATAAAGTTATATTTGCAGGACATCTTATGAGTCTACATCCTGATGGTACGATTGGTTTTGATTCCGTGGTTCACTTTCATACTTTTGATACAATTTCTTGTGTTGGTTGATGAGTTTAAACTTTCAGCCTATCCATGTTAGATTGAACGACTGGTTTTAAAGAGATACACTTACCAGCACCGTGTCCATGGACAGCTCGATATGAACCATCCCCTTTTTGTGAAGGTACTCTAGTCCCTTTCCGACATCCAGCAAGGCACGCTTGACGTTGTCACTTGTCACGATGCTCTTCCGCCTGCCCAGAAGGGACCTCAGCGACCTGGATGCCGGTTCTAGGATCAGCATGGGGATGCCACCTGGACCTTTAGCAGCACCCAACATCCAGATGATGTTGGGGTGTATGGCACTCTCTTGTGTGGGGTGCCGCACCCTCCTGCGTTGATGGGACAAAAGACATGCCACAGATTAGTGGGACAGGCTCATGGTGCTTTTTGATGCGAACATTGCAGTAGAAATAAGGCATCTCAAAACATTTTGCATTGAACAAGTGATATCAACTGCACATAATTGAATGGCATCTTATCTGCTGTAATCCTTTGCACAAGCTATAAGGTCCCCTTGCTGACCATCTACATCTGTACACTAAGTCCTAAACAAAAACTCACCTCAGGCATTTCTCCTCTGAGACGATTCTTAGTACGGCTGCGTCTGATCTTTCTTTGGACACTTTGACCAGCACGTCGCGAGAAGTTGCTTCTTTCTTCTGTTTCAGTTGTCCTTTCACAATGTTGCTAAACGCTCCACCGCTGACAATGGTATCCTGTACAGACACCTGTTCTTCGTCGTAGTCTAAGTCCTTGACGTGGCGAAGGCCAAAGATGGTCAGCATGTCGTGAAGGATCTCAACCTTCTTCTGAAGACTCCCCACGTCCTGTCTAACCTTTTCCAAGGATCGTACGTCTTCCTTCAGGTGCTCGACGAGTATCAGATTGGACTCGATAGCCTCGCCGATGCTCTGCTCGCAACTGTCGATGAAGATGTAGGATGGCCTCATCTGGTTCACGACGTAAGCTCGCAGGGTCTCTCTTTCCTTGAATTTCTCCAGCACTCTCATACCTTGCTTCTTCAGGTACTCCAGTTTGTTGTCGTTGAACTTGCGTTTGGCTTTCATTTCACCAAGCTTTTTGAAGATACTCTTCGGGCTGACGAAGAACAGTGCTGGAGCTGAAATGAGAGCGCCTACGGCCCCTACGGGTATCCACAGGGGCGATGTAACTCCAATCAGCACCTTCTCTACGATAGACAGGTCAAAGACTGACTCTCCAAAGCTGCTTGTGTCAGTGCTAATGACCTCGGCCATGGACAGGTCCTCTTGCTTGGTGTCGTCTTCATCGCCTTGCCCTGTGAGATTCTTCTCGATAGCCGACATCGCTTCTTCGATTCCTGACAATTCTTCTCTGAACATTTCTTCTAAGTCTGCTTTGGCTCTCCTGAAGTGTCCGTCTGTTTGTTCCCAATCCATGATGAAGTTTTGCAGACGGAGGCACACCTGAGCCTCAACCTCTTTCTTCACGACTTGAACATCTGATTGGTCGATGAAATCAGACGATGACCAAGATGTTACCAGTTCTTGAACACTGGGGTTATCTTTCAAGAGATCCCTGACTTTGGTCACACATTCTTCCACATGATTCTTCAAGGCGTCCTTCATTCTTTCAATCGTCTCGGATGCTTTTCTCTTTAATTTTTCCAATTTTTTCTCGGTCCTCTTAAGGCGTCCCTGCCTCTCTTCATTTATCATTGTCCCTGACCCTGCATTTGCGATGGTGGCGTCCAGCATGAACTTGATTCTGCACAGGACTTGATCTAAGAAGCTGCGAGAAAGAAAGGTTAGAGACCATTAGTGTTTTGCTACGACAGGGACAAAATAACATCGCAACCTAAAGCTGGTTTGAACAATGTAATTGAATGTATTTTGTTGTGTATTAAGAGTTTGAAATAAATTAACAGACAGCTATTTCAGCAATTAGCTTTACCTGTAGTACACTTGCAGCTTATTCTGCAGTGAAATAGGAATGAGTCGCTCAATGCCGTCCAACAGATGCCGGAAGTCCTTCATGACGACACCATGCTGTAGGGCTTTTGTTGCCTCCGCTGTGCAGAGTCGGAAGACCTGGTCTTCTGTGCACCCATGCCAGTAGCGTCTCAGCACGCGCAGCTGCTCCTCTTGGACCGTCCGTGCTTCGTGGGCAGGGACTTGATCCCATTTGTTGCAGACAAAAATGACTGCTCGAGGTGAAAACCTAGCCGCGGTGATATCCTTGTTTGGGTTGCCCTTCTTGGTCTTCCTGACTTCGAGTTGCTCTCTTCCTTTAGCACTGACAACCGCCAACAGTCTACCAAGCTTGAGGAAAAATGATTCTCGTTACAAACTTGCTTTCCGAATAAATAGCACATGAGATGGAAGCCAACGTTCGATTCGGGTGTTCCGGACCGGGTGATATTTTGGGTTTATATCACACGGGATTCCACGTTTATCACATGGGCGTCCATAGAATTATTCGAACGCACTTCGTGTGCGCCGAGTGCGCCACGGTCGAAAATTCCAATACCGGATTCGGACGTTGGAATCGATGCCTTCGGGCGATCCGACCCGCGGTCGGGCTGGAACCTCGAACTATACGGAATACACCGTGTTGTATTCTATATCTATCATTGTTTATTATCAAATAAGGAGCACATGAATGCCATGAACTCGGCTTACCCTGTCTTTCTGAATGCCTCCAGCGTTAGCGCTGTTGATGACATAGATGAACGCAAAGGCCTCCTCCATGTAGTCAAACACGACCTCGTCCATCTTTTCACTTTCCCCCACTCCCGGGCTGTCAACAATCGTGATGCCTTCCTGCAAAACAGTTGAAAGTATTGAAAATACTGAAGCAAATATTCGTACAAATGAACTGTTCTCCCTCTCCCATCTTCCATTCCCCCCCCTCTCTCTCTCTCTCTCTCTCTCTCTCTCTCTCTCTCTCTCTCTCTCTCTCTCTCACTCACTCACTCACTTCATGCATTTACAATTACCTTTAAAAAGTCCAGCGGAAGGTAGATCTCTGCTCGCTTGTAAGGGAAGGTCTCCTGATCTCGGTCGCCCTTCTGGTGAATGTAGGCAGACAGCTTCTCCAGTGACTTTTGGTCCGAGCTGGAGTCCTCCAGAGGCACATCTATCTCCTGGTCGTCCCACGTGAAGACTTTTGCTCTCCTCTGCTCGCCGTATCGCAGCTCACAGATGATGGAGGTGGTACTCAGGGTGGATGTTGGAAGCATCTCTTCGCCGAGAATCAGATTCAGTAGGCTACTCTTTCCGGATGATGTCTCTCCTGTGAAAAGCAGAACGCTCACTTATGCTTCAGTCACAATTGGAAAAAGGGGCCCCGCCGGGTGGTTTAGGAGCTGTTTCTTTTTCACTTTCGGGCGTGACCCCTAGCCCTACGTGGCCCCATGGAACACCCTGCAGCTAGAGGGTTATTTTGGTGCACGGCCGGGCCCCGGGGTGACTTTAAGTTGGACTTAAAATCAACCCGGGACCCGGTACAAATAGACGCCCCCCTTCACCCGGCAGTCCACCTGGACAAATTGGTGGCTTCGGGGCCCGGCTTAGCCTACACCCCCGGGCCTCTGCGGGCACCGGTACGGTGCAAATGTGACCGTAGCATATGCGCATGCATTATTGGTCCTCTGCATACAGAACTAGAATATATTCAGACATTTTTTCCTTAGGAAGGCATTAACGGTGCTTACCTGCAATTAATATGGGGCATTTTGAAGACTTCAGCTTCGTAACGCTCTGTTCGAGTGTTTGCGAGAATTCTGAAGTCAGTTGCCCAACCCCTTGCTGGTTGGAGACACCGGTGTCTAGGGCTGGCAGGAGAGCCTTGGTAGTTTGATAGAAGCCTTGCAGTTGCTCTTTGCACTTGTCGTGTTCTTCCTTCAGCTTTAGCACAAGTACCGTGGCCTAAAGGATAAAATATTTCATCTTCAACAATAAGCAGAGAACTCTTGGAACAGTATAGCCAGACAACTGTGGAAATGCTCGCATCTCCCCTGCAATGTATTATCACATACCAAGGTTTATAATGTAAGAATACCTTGTGCCGGAAAGTTCGACGCATAGGCCTCATTTCCTGTTGAGGGTGGGATTGTACATTCTGTCTGATACGTCTTGAGTTGCTTGAGTATTGTGTATGGTGTGCATGCATAAGATAAGATTGCCAATGATGTCTTGAGAAAGGCAATCATTAAAAGTTCCCTGATATAAGTTTATGGTACTTTTTGTGTTCGGGCTTTAAATGTCTAATTCCTTTTAGTAATATACTTGATTAAATTTGATTTCAATATTTAAGGATGCAATTTCTGCAACAAGAAGAAAAAAAATACCCAATTTGGTCTGCGCTCTGGTCCAGACTTCTTTCAAAACAATTGTTTTTTTAAGTCATTGAAAGCATTATGTCTGTCGATAGCTGTCACGTTGACCTCTCGTCACTAGGTGGCGCTGTGAAATTGGCACCTAGTGAGTTGACATATGGGTTATTGATTCCTTTTGAAATGCTCTTGATGTACAGTCTAACTCTTTGCAGGTTGGCGCGAAAACAAATTAGGCATATATTTCTAGACCAGGCAAATACAATAATGTGTACGGGATGAGTCAAACGGTAATGCCATAAGGCATAAGAATCATAGCAGTTTCATTTGTGTATGAAATGGGTTGAAATTGGGCACAAATGTAATAGTACATATCTTCTTGTGACTTTCAGATTAAAAATCTCAATTATTTCAACGAGTTGATTTCATGATGATAACCCAAAGGATGTCAGTCAGAAGCAAAGAGTAGCACAAAGGTTCAATTAGCAGGGGAAATGATCCTGACCATCTTACAACTTTTGTAGCAGACTGAAACTAGTTACACATTTCTTGCATTGTGGTTGAACACTTAATAACGTTGTCAACACATCACGTATTCAGTTATGGATTCAACTAATATCATACCCACTCAATCCTAGCAGTTGAAAAAGAGGAACTATTAAGGGTTCAGAGATGAAAATTTGCATGTAACTGATAAGGATATGTATTATCATACATGTGTAATTTCAAGGTGGTTATCTTAAAATCAACTGTCGCTTATGAAAATCTGACCATTGAGCGACCACTGTGCGCCCAATACTCTCATTAAGTAATTTAGAATATTTGTATTTTGCAGGTTTTGTGCGTGTTTTGTTGCAATTGTCGTTTATATCATGGATCATGTTAAAAGTATAAAGTCGTACGCTATACATAACATATTATCCAATTCCAGCCGCCCAAGTAGAAAGGGGGTCGAAAGAGAAAGATGACCGAAAACGAAAGCAAACTTACGTCTTTCAGAGAGTTTTCTACGCCGTCCCTCTCCTGAACGAACCGCCTCAGATGTAACTTGGCAGTAAAAAGGTCGGTGACGCCTTCAAGGGGAATTTTGTTCTGTAGGAAATGCGGGAACGCTTGGGCGAAGTCCTGTATTTGGTCGATCACTTCTTCTGTAAGTCGGTCTGATTCAGCCATACTGGATAAACAGTAAAGGAAAGTGTAAACAAGAGTGCAACACTACTTAAGAGGTTTGTTTCGACGGACTGATGACATGACAAAACAATGCAGGATCCATGTAAGTACCCGAGTAGAACTCGCATTGTTTATTAGATACTAGACAAGTATAGAAAGCAGATTGGCTCTTACAGAAACGATTTTAAAAATCTGGTTTAACAGTTAGATATAGATCCCAAACTTGTGACTTGTTTTAGCACCAAACAATTTGGGCCAAAGAAAGACTCGCCTGCGTGTCCATAGAATTGTTCTCTTCAGAAGTAATGAAACTGTTGATTATGTCTCATGTCGTAATCCTGACTAAGAGTACAGTTGCTAACCTTGTAGCGTTAGTATTTTTGACACGTGACGACAAATCGGTCAAAGGGCCCAAAATCAAAATGGTGGACGGAACAAGTCGAACTAGGCTGACGTCATCAAAACAAGCACGTGGATAGCCTAACGACTTCAGTAAAAGACCATATTTAAGACTTAAATGCACGAAGAAATCGTTACATCACAATGGGTATGTCCGAAAGTTAACGTTTCTGTGGTGTACATAAAATCCTACCTGCCACACTTCTTTTCATGCGCCGTAAAACAAGTTTCACTTTGGCGGTGGGCGTGTTGTTGACAGTCCGACTGCTTACCGTCTCCTACCACCTGTATTATGCGGAGGCAAACTGACTTGTGGAACTTCTTTGTTCACTAAACTGACGAAATGTCAAGAATGACAAGGTCAGACGTAAAGGTCTGTTGCCAAGACACCAGTTACGTGTTTGTGTCTGATAACGCTTGGCTTACTGTTTACAATACACTTGCATTACCAGTCAGCTCAACATTTTCAGGGAACAATCATTACTTTTAAGAAGTAAAAGTGTGTATGTGCAATGAATGTAGTCCATGATAGCTATTTAAAAAAAGAAAAGAAATAAAGGTGGAGGCTCTTGCTTAAGAATTTGAAACTAACAGGAACAGATAGAATCTATCTTAACACTTTATACAGACCCCACGGAATGATAAAATGATCGTTCCCTATGCTTGGTGGGCGTGTAGGTGGCACTGTCAACATGACCATGATATACAGCAGTACTTTTCATTGGTCGATGGTTCAACACCTGTCTTAGAAAACGGAGCAAACCTAGGGGCATAGTTGAGATTTTACAACTGAGAAGCTCTAAGTAACACAACATGGCGGAGTCTGCACCTCTGACGGAGCAAGACATAGACAACCTGTCGGACATCATGGGCGCCATGTCCATACTTCGCCAGTATGGCGTGCCCATGGATGGGATAACTAACTTAGATCAAGCAAAAGCAAGACTAAGAGGAAAATTGTCAGAGAATTCTGGAGGGAGAGTCAGAAAACCCGGCGATGTGAGTACGAGTTATTCGATTATGCTATGCCTCACCTCACCTCACCTATCCCTCTTGCTATGCCTATGGATTTAAAAGATGTATGGGCAAGGAACCATTCGACACGAAAACTTTAATCTACCTTGAAATGTGTATGTCTCAATTTGTATGATGGAGAAGCTTTTTACTTGCATATATCCATCCCTGAGAAATATTTGCATCAAACTAGAAATAGCAACATTTTGCAGTTTTCTGCCAGGACTGAATACACCAGACACATCCACAAAAGTGAAAGTGAAAGCTAATCCCCCGGTGTGCATGATTACTCGAAATTCAAAACAGAATCCCTACCTATGGAGATCCCGTGTTTGAGGAGATCCACACTTCCAGCACGTTAAAGAACCCACCGCACTTATCGAAAAGCCACCGCACTTATCGAAAGGCGTAGGGGTCCTTCCCGGTGTGAGTGGTTCATAACCTAATAGCCTCCGGCTAGTTGGTAAACCCAAGCACTTACATGCTGAACCAATAAATAAATAAATCCCTACCAACGGTCCCTATTTTTTTCAGGACCCTAACCGGTAACACAACACTTTTTCCCAAGGGCTAAGGGATCCTAAGGTATATCACCACCCAACCTCAAAAACAAATTACCCCCAAAAAATTCAGCTAAAAGTTTTACTACCCCCCCCCCCCCCAAAGAAAGCGAAGTGTTGACTTTGGGCGTTGTTGAGTGTTGCAGTCAGAGTAACAGGTCGACGTTTGTCGGTAACCTCTTTGAGCCAGACTGACTGTGTCAACACCGTCACGGTGTTATTTACCACGATCCGAGTCCTAATATATCTTATCTTACTACTTCTTACTTGATAAGGTCTCCTCAACTGTGTGTCGAGTGACCTGCGTCAAGGTTCCGTCGTCTCTTATACTTCTTATCAGCGAGTCATATTTCAAGCGTGTGCGGACAAACATTCAACGGCGACAGGTGGTTTCGCGGTGGTGAAATCATGTCAAACACTTGCTCGTATGCTCAAATGTATATTTTGGGCTCCTGTGCCGCATAATGTGCGGGAATATTTTGCTATTTGCAATACATTTTGGGCTCCTGCGCCCATACATCAGAAAATAATGACCTGAAATTTAGTTAAAGGGTCCCTTGGACATATGCCCCCGCAAAGTCAACATCATTAGATGAGCCATGGCTATTGCTGCATCACCAGGTTTTCTAATCCAGAAAAATTGATAGCCATTTTTACCTGCATGTTCCTAGGCTGCCAACATTATGAAGGAATTCTTGCAAGCTGACAAGGAGAGTCGACACGAACTCCTCCATCTCTGTAATGCTGCCAAAACACTCCTGATGACGACAGTAGAGCCTGACGTACGACAACACCTGAACATCATCTTCGGAGACGTTGCTGACATTCTGAAAAAGTGCCGAGACCAACTCGAGAAAGACGACTGCCCCATTCTTGTTGCAGGTATGTTTGAGAAGGATAAACCGACAAAGGATATATATACATGTATGTATATGAATGTTTGATCTTACAGCCTACACTTCAAAGGTGCAAATTATGCACCACCTCCTTAAACATTCAAAGATATTTGTTATCTGTTCCAGGAGAAACATCCGCTGGGAAAAGCACCCTCCTAAACGTCCTGCTTGGAGAGAACATCCTTCCAGCAACGCTTCTCAGCACAACATCTGTGATCTGTGAGATCAAGTACGACAAGAAGAAGAAAGCAGTCATCCATCTAAACGAGCCGGACCCCCAAACTGGATTGACAAAGCTCACCGAGTACTTAACTGGACCAACAGAAGCAGACCTGAAGAAAATTTCCCAGTACATACACGCAAAAGGAGGAGCCAGGGATGCATCATCGAACTGTAACAAGGTGGAAATCTACTGGCCGTTGCCACTGCTTGAGGTAAAGCTATGTCAAATTGCAATATATAAACCTTATCCTAATACCAGCTGTCGCATAACCTCTTGAGCATGAGCCCTAGAGTAGTTTGTTCTTTTCTTGATTAAAGCAAAGACGTGACCATTAAAACAGTGATCGTACTATGTTGTGGAGGCCGCTGACAATTTCATAATTTCCTTGTACATGTACAAGGGTGGCATCTTCATTGTGGACAGCCCTGGTGTAGGAGAGAGCCCGCAGATGGACGAACATGTCAGCAAGTACATCTCTGAAGCGTACGCCTTCATGTATGTCATCAACAGTGCCAATGCTGGTGGGGTCCAGCCAGGACGGGTGAGTACATATGTGTGTCCTCATGATGCGGTCGCATGCTTATAAAGCCAGTACTAAGCATTGCAACATCTAACTACACTACATAGCCCATGATAAGATACATTTTAATCTGTTACTCTCTTCTTTCGTCTTTTACTGAATGGCACACTCATTGTCAAAGATATTCATCTTTCATTTTATGATGATGTAACAATACTTACAAATTTGTACCCCTGCCTAGCTTCTGAAGCTTTTGGAACTATCCAAGAGAATTGGCCCAAAGGACCTACACCTTTTCGACCCTAAAGCCGCGATCTTTGTGTGTAACAAGTGGGACCAGGTACCAGACCACGAGAAAGAGGAGGTCAAGCGAGACACCATGCGCAAACTGAAGCAGTACTGGCCATCGCTGGACGAATCTCAACTGTTTTATCTCTCAGCCGTCAAGGTATGTAAGTCATTATTGTTGATATGATCTCCATGTCCTTTCCACAGTTATCATGAAAAGTACAGGATTTGCTACCTATTGAATCACAGTTTTTTGACGTCTATGACTGTAAATTCCATGTAAGGCCCAGGAAGCTGTTGGGTACGTGACCGATGATCTTGACAGGCTGCTGGACGGGATTGACTCACTTCTGCCGCGTAGCCTCAGACACAAGCTCACGCTCCAGTACAGGTTTGCATCTATCTTACTTCTACAGTTTTTGATAATGACATCAGTCTTTAGCTTTTCCATTTAGACAAGTTTCCGACTCGATAAGGTTCCAGCTTTTCTAAATAATGGCTTATTGGCAAATAAGTCAATATTGTTGTTTTTCCTATGTCACAGTTGGATCTGGACATACATACATACATACATACATACATATATTCATACTAAATTAAATTGGAGCATTCACAAAACTTAGTCCCCAATATTCTCTGTTATACGAAATTGTGGTCAAGTCTTTTCCATTTAGACAAGTTTCCGACTCGATAAGGTTCCAGCTTTTCTAAATAATGGCTTATTGGCAAATAAGTCAATATTGTTGTTTTTCCTATGTCACAGTTGGATCTGGACACTCGTCAAGGAAGCAACCAAAGTCGTCCGAGCGAAGCTGAACAACGCCATGAGAAGCCAGGACGAGCGCGAAACAAAAGCTCGTGAAGTATTGGCACGGTTGCTAAACTTCAAAATGTTCACAGACAAATACATCCAGATGCTGGCAGAAGATCTCGAGAGGAAGGCGCGCGATGCAGTGAAACGCTTGCGAGGACACCTGCAAAGTGACGTCACAAAGGCCGCCATTGTACGCGATACGCTGAAGGAAGCTCCAAGTCTAACATCGACTGCAGACTGCGACGTTGTCCGAGGGCTGACCACCAAGCTTGTCCTACAGCACACAGAGGAAGCTATGCGAAGGTGGAACGCCAGTAACCAGTACTTTCAGAAGATTGAAGCTGATCTTATCAAGAACTTCAAAGATGTCTTCAATCTCATCGAAGAGAAGCACAACCACGAGATTGAGCAAGCTCTTAGTGCCGATCTAGATCCGGGGCCGACTGCTTCAGCACAGGACACAAATGTTATCATCGGAGACGAAGAGTTCGGGGTGTTGGAAAAGGTGATCCTTGGTGTCACCGCGCCAATATGGATACCGGTTGGTATCGCCGTAGGTGTGCTCGCTGCGATTGTTGGCCTTCCAGTCATTGGGCTGCAGGCCATAAAGGAGAGCATAGACAAACGGGCCGTCGACAAAAAGTTCATGAAAACCTACAATGAAGACAAATCGGGATACATCAAAGGCATCACTGATCGGATTGTTCAAGAACTCTGTGAGACAGGCCAGTTGGAAGCCTTCGTGAACGGATGCTTGGAGAGGCCAATAGAATGCCTGCTGAAACTCAAGAACGCCATTCCTAAGATTCAAGAAGCCGACAAGCAAATGATCGATGCTCTTGCGAACGAGTCTAGAAGCCAAAGGGTCCTACTAGAGCTCTACACTCCACAATTCCAAGATTGCAACGCTCTTCAGGGGAAGCTTGCGCTCTTCAACCTAAAACGTCTGAGGCAGATAGAGTACAACCTGGACGAGCTCTTGGCATCGATGCTACAGAAGATAGGATCAGGGGGGTTCGGTCAAGTTTACAAGGTCCAGATCAAGAGCCAAGGAACTCTGAAGGAAGCAGCACTGAAGATAGCAAAGGAAGTCATCACTGAAGACAACGTGATCGAATTCCACAATGAAGAAGAGTGCCTCAGGTATGCAGGCTAGTTGCTGCTGCTTTTAATATTGGAGCACGTCATTGCTATCATTTTGTTTCTTAACAATGTCTTCGAAGCACTTCATACATATTCCCAAATACTACAACTTCATTATTTGTTATCTTGGAATCTAATGGGTTCTCTGAATTGCCGTTTTATATGTTTGTGTACTACTAGAGGGAGCAGCTTGAATACTTCTAAAAGTATTCACCAAGCTGGATAATATAGTCATGGTCTTCCATGTTCCTAACAGGTATTTGAAGGACCCACACATTGTCGACTACTACGGACTGGCCGCAGCACCTCATCCGGAATCCGGTGGTCTTCGTCTCGGTGTCCTTATGGAGTGCTGTCCATACACACTCCTTAGCTGGTAAGTGTCGCTTTGTAAGTTTGTTACATTTTTATGCTATAAGCTGCAATCTGTACAGAAACTTTGCAGTAATCAGTGTATCAACAAGTGAACACGATTCGAATAAGACAGCAGGACGATTCTATAAAAGAAACAATTTTCGGGATTATTTTTTCCAAATCCAGGTTGAATGGTCACAAAGAGCGAACCCCTGCATGGTGGCCAGATGATGAGACTAAGAAGAAGGAGGGCTTCAGCACAGTAAAGGGCCTGGCATTACAGCTGTGTCTGGGACTGAAGGCCATGCACGAGAAGCGGTACATGCACAGGGACCTCAAACTCGAGAATGTTTTGGTAAGAACTGATGTTCTACTATCCTATATCATAGATGCTTTTTTTTTTACTTTCAGAAACAAATCCATAGTCTACAGGCATTGGAACCATACTGAATAAAAGCTTTTGAACAAAGCAATTGCCAACATTACATCTCATATCTAAAAAATAATATTCCACACTTGCAGGCTACAGTCTAGGAAAAGCATTTGTTTCTTCGACACTGGAAATGTATTCTCAACAATACGCCCTAGCTGTTGCAACAAGTGCTACCATGCTCTTTAGGGCTGTCTAGATGATGCCCTGTTGTTGTTTACCAAAGGGCACTATACAAAGGCCCTATGTAAAAAATGTTCTAAAATATTTGTAGGTTGAATTAACTGTAACATTCATGGCACTTGTGATTTGCCATGCATGCAGGTAACAGAGAATGGTGTGGTGAAGATCGCGGACATGGGCCTTGCAAAGAATCTGGAAGAGATGACAGGGACCCAGGCTGGAACAGTGCTGTACGCAGCACCAGAGGTGTTCCATGGACGGGACAAGTATGACATCAGCGCAGACATCTACAGCCTGGGGTTCTGTCTGTTGGAAATGTGGTATGGTCTGTCTGTGACAGAGGATAAAGATTATTTGCACAAGGTATTTCCTTCTGGCACCCAGAGGTCTGTTACTCCGCCTACCAAACTGGCCATCCCTAACACTCTGTCCCCCTGTAGTGGGTGGGCGAGCCTCATGAAAGGTTGTTGGAAGGACCCAAAGTCCCGGCCTCCTGTAGGTGACTGTGTGCAGCTCATGTCCAAAATGAAACTGTGAAATAGAAAGTTGATATTTTTTCAGTAAATGCTGATCCCACCCATACCTGACCCCAGTTTTCTAAAATTTGCCATTCTAAGTTGTCTGGACATTAATAGATTTTGTACACCCATTTCTATAGCTTTTAAAATATCAGATAAAAGAAATTCCAAATTTACTTTTTTCATCATCTTACATCTTGCCCTCAGATTAAAAGTCAAACACTTTTTGAAAATGCAATGTACATGTAGATCGGATCAAAAAGCAGGTCTAGGAGCAAAGACAACAACAACCATGGGGAAATGTCTATTATTCCCTGTCCTTAACCAATTACAAAATTAAAAACATATAGTCTGGATGATTTTGTCAAATGTCTGCAGGGCTCGAAATTCTTTTTGGGGGGAAATATGTGTACTGGTGCACCCAACCAGAAAGAATTTTGGGTGCACCACATAAAATAAAGTTGAATGTCAGCAAAACATAAGTTTAACGTTTAGCCTACTGCCTCTCTTAAGAAATTTCAACCAAGCAATACATCAAATAAAGTACAACAAAATGTTAGATTGCTTTTTCTGATACTTACATTTCAATAATATTCTGTATACTAGTGTACAAGAGAACCACTATAGAGTACAAAAATATCTGGGTCACTGTTTTGAGCCCTGCAAGGAATGTAGTATATGTAATTAAGGATTGATGGTAAATAATAGATTGGCAATTTTTCTCCATAGTATAGAGTGATTGGTAAGAAAGAAGAAGAACTCTACCGTATCAAGAGTTCTACTGTATCCATTAGTTTTATTCAATAGTTTAAACGTGCAAAGAAAACATGCATGAGTGATGGATTACATGCATATCTGAAACAAAACCTCCAAAAGTGAAAGGGCAAAATGCTTCAAGAATAGCTCAAACATGTGAAACTTAAAGAAATCAACCTCCAAAGTGAAAGAACAAAATACTTCGAGAACAAAGTGCAGCATGTGAAACTCAAACAAATCAACCTTCAAAAGTGAAAGAAGAAAATGCTTTAAGGATGAATCATAGCATGTGAAACTTAAATAAATCAACCCTCAAAAGTGAAAGAAAAAATGCTTCAAATGTGAATCACAGCATGTGAAACTTAAACATGATGACCTTCAAAAGTGAAAGGACAAAATGCTTCAAATATGAATCACAGCATGTGAAACTCAAACAAATCAACCTTCAAAAGTGAAAGAAAAAATGCTTTGAGGATGAATCACAGCATGTGAAACTTAAACAAGATGACCTTCAAAAGTGAAAGGATAGAATGCCTCAACGATGAGTCACAGCATGTGAAACTCAAACAAATCAACCTTCAAAAGCGAAAGGACAAAATGCTTCAAATAGGAATCACAGCAAGTGAAACGAAAGAAAATTAACCTTCAAAAGTGAAAGGACAAAATACTTCAAATATAAATCAAAGCATGTGAAACTTAAACAAAGTGACCTCCAAAAGTGAAAGGACAAAATGCTTAGGCATGACTCATAGCATGTGAATACAGAGACCGCCATGTTTGCATGTTTTGACAATGTACTAATGGTGTTTTTGATAAAAGCAATTACATGTATTTGGAAAAGATGGTATCTCTTGTCCTCATTAATTGCGTAGCAACTAATAGCAAGTGTTTTAATTCTTGACTAACTACATCTAAAGCTATGCAAACTGCCTGATTTCACAGAAGGGGGTAATAGCTTAATGAATTATCCAAATAAATGGTCAATGGAAATTAGGTATGTGAGACATGGGCAACTACTTGAATGTACAATGTGCCATTTCAACATATAGCAGGCAACAATGACTAGGCTGTATACTCATTTTACTGACACCCAAACGCTGTCACCAGATACTGTGTTGAATGAAGAAATGAATATACACTTTAGCAGCATGTTATTTTCCCACTTTAATTCAACATATTGTTGACGTACAATGTCAAATATGAAAACGTATCATGAGTAAGCCCAAGGTAACAGGTGGTCAGATATTCAACAATTTATTCAATAAATCATCTAGTCATTTAAGGTGTTTGTCTTTTTTTTCATAGCTAGACCACAGGAGCCATTATTTCAATAACATTGGTACTGTCCACTCCAAATGCTATATATACTAAATAAAGTGTACCTTTCAGTATTGTGTACCAACAGTAATACATGTATTTACAATATACATAGCCCTGACTATCTAACTAGCACACTGAGCCACCAGTTTACCAATGGTCCGATTTAAAAGGTCCACTGTATGACCAGTACTATGAAATATTTACTGAAAGAGTATGCTTCCCTTTGTACATGTTTATTATGCTATCTTTCTTTCTTTCTTTCTGTAACAATATACATGTATCTAGTTATAGAGATATTTGATTTAAAAAGTTAAAGGAAAGTCTCTGAAAGTCCAAAATGAGTGGCCATCCAAATCAAAAGTCACCAGCAAATTTTATCTTATTATATGTGGATGCCAGGAATAAAACTGATGAAATAACAGTTTGATTTTCTCATTGTTGCCTAATAGTGTAGAAAGGCTGCCTCAGGAGGGAAAATGTTAGGCTTAATATACAAATACAACTGATCCCCAACACTGTGTCTCACCCCCCTATTGGTCAGTTTCTGATCTCTCACTCATCCTGGAACTTAACCTGGGCGTGGCCGCCATGGTGAGTGCTGATTGGCTGCGGACCTCCTCTAGTTCGGTCATGTGGTCCTTGTGCTGCCGGAGCACGTCCTTGACGCGCTCGTGTGACCTCTCCACGATCCCACAGGTCACGTCGTGGAACATGCCCTTTCCTTGGGGGTCAGAATGAACTACATGTTGACACATACCAAAGGCTGGCACATAATGCTTTCTCTGTGTACCATGCAACACTTATAATTATAAGAAAGCAAATGGGAGTTGAACACAATTATCAGTGGACTAGGAGGTACTGTAGAGGGACTGTGTAGCCCAAGGGCTATAGAAAAAGAGAGTGAATTATATATTGACACATTACAAAGACTGGCAGTCTGGCACATAATGCTTTCTCTATGTAGAACGCAGCACTTATAAGAAAGCATATGGGAGTTGAAAACACAATACTATCAGTGGACTAGCCTCCTACTGTAGGGGCACTGCATAGCCCAAGGGCTATAGAAACAGTGATGGGCGCTGCCCCTATACACCGAGGGGTGTGTGAAGAACTTAAACTTTTAACCTGCCACATGCCCATAAGTTTTAGACATAACCAGTATTGGATGTAAGTGTTGCTAAATATATTTGAAACTTTAGCACACTGAAGTACAAGTGTAGCCGTTTGGCACCTCATTCTCTATTGGTTACAGAGTTAGGCAGCAGGGAGAAGGTTAAAATCCAAGGAGGTTGTCTCAGACCACAGAAAGAGGTACATAAACAATGTCACACAGAAGGCAGTGATTTTCTGATAATGTATGTTTAAAACGATTTATAAGAGGACATTCTTTGAATATAAAACCTGGTTCTGCAGTTCTTTCCTTTAGTCACTGATGAAAGATAGCGGATGCTGTCTGAAACGTCTGTTTCAAAATTTTATCCTTTTGCTTCAGTATCTGTCTTTTAGCGACATTCTATGAAGTGTAAATTTAAAGTACCTTCGACAGCATCAATTTCCTCCTCCTGTCCCTCCTCCTCCTCATCATCCTCATCATCTTCCAAACCTTCATCATCCTCATCATCCGACACCTCCAGCCCCGCCTCCAACTTCTCCTGCCGTGTCACCTGCTGCCCATCCAGCTGCTGCAGCCTGGGAAGCACCTGAATCAGCTGTTTTCTGTAGGAGAGAATATTCCTGTTGAGAAGTGCTCTCCAAGCAGAGGTGGGTGGAGGAGATTGTGACCTTTTTATCATTTGTTTTGTTTTCTGTCGTCACTATCCGCCACGTGAAAACGAGGCATATGATGAAAGGGTCACAATTTTCTCCACCAACAGCTATCATTGGAGAGTAATTGAGAAGAGTAGGGGTGTCCCGGTGTGCTTGGCTGAAAATGCGAGCCGTAGTGTAACTGCATTGCACTACTAGCTAACGTCAACCTTCATCCTCAGTCTGAGGTTGCCTGCTTTATCTTTTAGCATATTCTTATTACTTAAAGTTTTACAGCTGTTTTCATTGGATTTAAGTAGAGTAGAATACTCTCATTAGTAGCGCTTCGCATGCTGCACTGGTCATCATGAGATCATCACATCTTTGCTAATTCTTTTCTATGAATGAAGGATAGCCTTCATTTTTTTGTCACTTTTCCCTGACTTAAAAAAATAAACAAAAATTAGGAACACAACTAATGACATTGAAGTGGCCTTACCTGTGGTCTGGGTTCACTGTACATGGGTTTCCATTCAAGGTTAGGATCACCAGACTTTTGGGTAGTTCCTCTGGTTAGAGAAACACAAAATGGTAAACAAAGAAGATATGATATGATGAAAAAATTAACATTCTAAGTTAGGTAACATAACTTATATCACACATGCACAGTATATATTTAACTAGTAGTATAAGAACAATGTATATGACCACTCGTAACCCAAAATGTATTCATAAGAACCTGATCTCTTTCAGCAGCAGATAAGGGTACATTCTAGTACTTCAGGTACATGGTTTTACCTGGGTTGACCTTGTCTATCTTGTTGTCAGACAAGTCCAGAAAACCCAACCCAGTCAGATGGTGGAGGTTCTCAACCTCAGTGATCTGGTTACCAGCTAGACACAGAAACCTACAGGAAAATAGGAAATAATTTAGTCTAAATCCAACAAACCTGCAACTCTAGATCTGAAGATGCTAGAATTGTAAATGCCTAAGGTCCTAAACACAGTCTGATCTAGGCACAATAGCATACTTTAATCATTATCATATTCATACTAATTGTTTATGAATGTTGAGTATACTTTATTACAACACATTATGCAACATCATTCTGACTTGCCTTATTTTAGTTAGGGACTCCAGGTTCTCAATCTTCTTGATCTGATTCTGTAAAATCACCAATCCAAGAAAAGTTTAAAAGACTAATGAAAATAAATGAGGCTTTGGGCAGCATAATATTTTGAGAGCAAAATACATGACATATCGTTGAGATTTAACAACATTGATAAATATGAAGGTGAGATGCAGTGCTCAGTTACAAAGATTATAAAGAAGACAATACCAAAACAACAAAACTCTAAATTCAGACATCTATATCATAAGTGCTTTTTTATCAACCTGCTGTAGATAGATGTTTGTAATTGGTCCTAGACACTCCAGGTTGTCGATTTCACCAATATTTTCTCGGTCCAGTCGAAGGTGAGTCAGTTTCATCAGTGCAGCTACACTAAATGGGAGAAAAAGATCAAATAATTTCACAGATGTTACATATTCTAGTTCGAATCAGCACAGCAAAGAAGGCAAAAAATTGTGAATTCATAGAACAATTAATACATATATTCTATCATTTCAAACTAAATTTTCTTGCAGAGTTTACCATCTATAGTCACTTTGTAGATAAAATTTCATAGCATTTCAAATCTTTTAGCAGAAGTCCTGCAAAGGTAGGGGGAGGTGTAGAAGACAGACTGAAGAACACAAAAGAGAAAGAGGAAAACATGTTGCATCCATTCATTAGGAAAGGAATTTCACAACAGAATAAACATCTGATTCAAAAATATAAGACTAGCTTTGGGCTCTAGAAAAAGATAGTCAGACCAATAAATGCTTTGTACTAGGCAAGGGGAGACATAGAGCATTGCATTAGTATTATGAGCCAACTGGAAGAGAAACCTAGAGACTCAAGGTGATAGAAGTATCTGCGTACTCTACTAGAGTACGCAGATACCTCTATTGATATATTTCAACACATTCGATGATTCATGCTATTACAGAATATTCACTTAATCAAGTTATGTACAATAAACATCATACAAAAATACATGCATTTAAATTTTAACCTGACAAAAACTGAAACACACCTATGTTTATGAACTCTTCATAAAATATTCATCATCTTTGTTACTGCTGAGCCCGCCTTGATTACTAGCAGATTACTAGCAGCTGCGCAAGTGTTAGTAACTTGCCTATTAGCTATATTGTCAATGTTTGAAAAAGACGTTTTCTCACAGCTTGTCGGACTCCTTTGTGATGCCGGCTGGCAGGTTCCTCTTGGCAATCAGAGACACAGAGATGCGCACAGACTTCTTAGGGGCTGAGAGGGGGGAAAGTGGAACAGTAAGAACTCTGCAATGCCAGTAAGATATATTTTTATCCCTGACTGTATAAACTGTATGTGTTTCCTACTCTAAGTCAGAAGCCTGTATTCCATTCCAGTTAAAACAATAATCTTCTTTGACTACCGAAATTTGGCTGGTTCCTCCATAAATTATATAGATACCCGAAACACAGCCTTCAATTCGAAGCAATTCACAGTGAAATACTTTGGGTACAAACTGATGTTAACTACGCATGCCTGGACATAGCAAGAAGAATGCCTGCACAAATTAGAGTTCTTGTAATTCAAACACAATACTATAATTTGGACTCGCTCCATGATTGTTGCCAAAAGATAGCTCTACAGCGTCTCCCTTCTGGCAAATAAACCTATCTAGTATATAGCGGCGATTTTACAGACATAGAAAACAATTCATTTGTAGACCTGGAGTTTTCAATAGGCAGAAAAAAGATCCCTACCTTCAAGCTCAACGTCATTTTCCGCCTCAAATTTCCACAACTCATTATCACCGAGATCGACCACTTCGGACGCCATTCTCGCAATCAGATACGAACAAAACAAGATTTTCTGGGACTTTTTAAAGAACGACAAGTGCCTGGTATTATAGAGTGAGTTACAATCGACCCTCTGAAGTTAAAACACGGGGAAATGCAACGAAACGGCGTCTGTCCCTATGGAAACCGTTCAGATTGTTTTGGCGGTAGCCATTTTGAATTCTTCAAATGAAAACAATCTACACGCAACAACAGTAGATGTGGTCCTATTTTAGAGAACTACGGGTAAATGAAAGTTTAATTGATTAAAAAACTATTTTCAATTTGTTTTCATACTCATAAGGTACTTTAAGGTGTCAATCTTTCACTATATCTGTAAAGTTCTTTATCATATCAATTCTCTGGTTTTTGATCTGATGCGGTTTATTTATTTTCGTAGTAAAGGACGAGCTCACTTTTTAAGTTGGGGTCAAAGTGATATCGTATCATTTTAACAAATATTCATTACTTGCACATTATCGTTTTGTGTATCTATTATGCATTAAAAGATACTATAATACATGAAAAAATTATTTGATAATTATAAATTTTACATGCTTGTTTTAATAATGATTTATGAAATACAGCCTAATCACACACCCCTACAATCATGAATGTGGACTGATCACTATTGATAACGGATGTAGGTCACACCGGGATGTGCACGCGGCTTGACAGCTGACTGCCGGTTGTGTAATAATGAATAATACGTGTTGAATTTCTCCTATGATGTAACCTTGTTGTCCTGAAAATGGCTTGATTCGTCAAGAGGAAGCACCGAACCGAGAGAAACTGAAGGTTAGGTTTGTTTATTATCTAGGACGTTGTATTACTACAGTCAGTACAGTGCTAACTGTCGCGAAAGAAATCCAAAATCCAAAGTTGTTACGCATTGGAGAAATTGTGTACAGGACAGTCGACTGTACGTATTAACTGTAGCTACGTAAACACATGTATAAAGGATATATTGCCTCACGAAGGACATTAAGTATGATTCTTAGTAACATCTGCATCATTTAAGAATCTTAACGGATTGTTTGAGACGTTTATAAACGAAAGAAGTGACGATGACAGACTTTATTGACATCATTATTGAGGTCGAATGGGCCTTGGGGATTTATAAGCGCGTGACCAGAATATATTGTCCGCCCTCTCACTGTGCCCCATCCCTACATGCCCTACTTCTCCAAACTTCACAGGTCATGCCATCTTGCGTCAGACAAGAGATTTACATTTTGTAATTACTAATTAGTGTCCAGTTCACATTTGTGGCCAGAAAATATGAAGATGAAAAAAATAATACTCTTAGTACTAGAGCCTTAGACAATCAAATAAACAAATTCCCCTACCCTTATAAAATTTGATTCTCAATTATTACTTTCATCTCAAGTTAATAATATCATTAACTCAAAATATTACAATTCATATTATTTCTTCCTGTCACGCCCTTGAATTTCCAGGTTAATGAACTGTCCTTGATTTTATTCATTTGTTTGTTTTCAGGTTAATTCACTCACTATGCAATTATAATCCCTCAAGCTGAAAACATCTAACTTATGAGCCAACCACCATCATGTCATCATCCACTGTGTTCAACAACTTGTACCCGGCCATCATCCAGTGTTTCGCCATCATCTTCGCTGGGTACCTGTTCGGGCGAGTTGGAATCATCACAACTTCTGCTGCTAAAGGATTGGAGAAGTACATCTCCTACCTGGCCCTCCCCGCACTTCTCTTCCAAGCCATGTGTACGCTCAAGTTTGAGGCCGTCAACTGGTGGTTCCTCCTGGCCATGGCCATTGCCAAGTCTTCAGTGTTCCTGTTGGTGGCTGTGTTCACGCTCGTTCTCGGGAGGAACTTTGGGAAGGCTGGACTGTTTGCCATCTTCGCCACCCAGAGCAATGATTTTGCCTTAGGATATCCTATCGGTAAGAATTAATGAAGTGCAAATAGAATGATTTACTTTTATGATTGATCCAAGACTATGAGTAGGAGACAATCATGACACTGGACCTTTCATGAAAGACCCCCCCCCCCAAAAAAAAGATGGTCTTCATGATACATGTATGATAAAATGAATTTTAAAAAAATTATAATAAGATGAATGCCAACTGGTTAAAAGTCTTTAGCCATTGTATTACAACACAAGAAGAAATAATGGTCAGAAAAGCTTCATTAAAGTTTGAGTACTATTAAAGTACATAACTTGTGTAGTTATCAAAAATGTTTTGTAGATACAAGCATCATTTAAGTCTGCATCCTTCTGATCAAAACTCCCTGTTTATTGGTCTAGGAGTGGTCATCATAATTTCACGTGTGTTGATGTTATTATATTCCAGTGAAAGCCATCTACAGTTCCAGCCGCCCAGAGCTCCTGAGTTACATCTACCTGCTGGCTCCCATCTCTGTGGCTATCCTGAACCCGCTGGGGTTTACTCTCATGGAGGTGCAGAAGAACATCGACTCTACAGAGGCTAAGAGCAGGTGCAGGAGTGTCCTACAGGTACATGTATTCCTGTTATATGATAAGCTCATTCATTGTCACTTATCCTGTCAATACCACATAATAAAACTGTATACTACATCTACAACAGCTGTTGTAGTGTTGATGACCAGTAATTTAAGGCACCATAGATGATGTCATGATCAGATTCCCATATCCATTTTGGCTCTCTTCCGAATCTCCAATTCTTCCGTGAACTGTCCACTGGGAAGAAAAACAAAAGCAAAAAAAATGTAGGTTGCAAAGTATTGTCAAAATATTGTTTTGTCTCATATTTTCTTTTCTGAAATGAGCAGTAAGATAGAACATGTATTAGGCAACTTATATTACATAAATGAGGTTTTAATTATGATTGACTGATAGCAAAGAAGAGGAAGGAATAGAAAAGAAAAAATGCCCTATCACTCCAACAAAAGATTTGAGACTTCATGTTTATTTTCATACTTCAAGTTAAAGCTGATCTGAATGACTTTCATACGAAAACTCTCTCTTCTTCCAGGTTATAAAAGGGGTGATATTGAACCCCATCATCTTCATGGTGATGATTGGCATTGCTGGGAACTTTGCCTTCCACCAAACCGTGCCGCCTGTACTGTCAGGGATCCTGAATGTGCTGGGAGAGTCCTTCAGTGCCACAGCCCTGTTCTACCTGGGACTCAGCATGGTCGGCAAGATCAGCCAGCAGGCACGATTTGCCTTTATCGTGCCGGCTATCCTGGTAGCAGTCAAGACGTAAGTAGGAATATTGTTAAAATATTCAGTGTCATTCAGTGTAGCAAAGCATTTATTGAAACTACAGACTTTTTTGGACTTAATTGATGGAAGAAGAAAAAAAACGAAGAAAAACGAAGAAGCCAATCTGTAGGCAGGTATTTATTAAGTTATATCCAAAGCCAGTGGATTGTTGACTTCCATGGCTGTACATGGAATTGACCACTCTTGGTGATGAACTTTACTACCTGGGTTCATATGAAGATTGGGAAATTGTTAATTGTGAAATAGGAGCACTAAACAGCCACCCTGGGTACTAAACAACCTTTGCCCTTTGGGTGTCTTTATTCACCGATGCCCTACTTGTTCACTGTCCATTAAACTGTGTTAGTTTGATTTCAATTTTTTCCCATTGTCTGCTGACAACGCCCCTTTTTCTGTCATTTCAAAAATAATACTGTCCCACTAAATGGCCATGAAAGTTAACAATCCACAGTCTTTCAAATACATGTTGCTCCTTTTGTCTACATGTATTTGTCGACTATGGTTTGTCTAAGAAGAAAATATGGTGAGTGGTCAAATCCATGAACTACATGTATGTGCATTCAAAATAGTAAACAAAAGCCAAACCCAAAATGTGTACCTTGGTAATTTTCCCTTTCTTTGACAGATTGTTGCTTCCATTTGTTGCCCGTGAGCTTGTTGTCGGACTCCAGATTGGTGGTAATGACACCAACATGACAGAAGAGTTCCGTAACTACGGCTTCCTGTACGGAACGTTTCCTGTGGCTCCTTCAGTTTTCATCTTCGCCTCCAACTACGGCCTGGCAACTGAAGTGGTAATTTATTTCGCTCTTGTTGTTGTTGTCTTTATTTGTAAGTAGGAAATGTCCTATCAACATATTTTGTTAAAACTCAAAGTGGAACTCTGATGAGTTAATATATGACTTTATATATTCAACCGGTGCAATGGCCGAGTGGGTAGAGTGTTCGCATTGCATATGGTAGGTTGTGAGTTTGATCCCCGGCCGAGTCATACCAAAGACTATAAAAATGATACAGACTGCTTTCTCTGCTTTAAGCACTCAGCATTTGGGAAAGAGTATGGTAGTTAAACACACATCACTACCAGTGGACAAGCCCCCTACTGTAGTGATTTCACAAAGTTGTGTGGCCCAAGGGCTATTGAAATGGAGATGGGCACCGCCCTATGCACCATCTGCTACGGGAAGGACTTTGACTTTAGCTAATCTATGACAATTGCAGGTTGGTCCAGGGCTGGTGGTATGCACCTTCCTGTCTGCCCCCCTGATGTTCATGTCAGCACAGATGAGTAGTCTGTCCATGGACACACAGACCAACCTCATGGCTGTGGTCGCCAAGACAGCGTTCGATGTCAGCATCATCGGCCTCATCTTCTGTGTGAGTAATCAGCTGTAAACTTGTGAAATAAGTTACTGTATGTCCATGTCATAAACTCAGGTAAAAACATGTTTGTTTTGTCTCTTTGCCTTGTGCACTGTCGTATGATAATAAACACAGGTAAAGGTTACATTCTGTAAACTCAGGTAAAATATAAGATTACTATGTGTCCATGTACTATGTGGTCAACTCAAGTAAGATGATAGTTGATTTAGGAACATGTTGCTTTGTTTTTAAAATGTCTCTTTAGCCCTATCCTTCCTGTGTTGCTCTGTAACTAATGTAAGCAACATTGGCCCTACATTTAAATGGGCCACAGCAGGAGGAAGGTTAAGTAATCCTCAGTAACTTTCATCTTAAGACAAACACTAGCCTCTTGTAACTTATAAGTCATGTACCTGTCATGTATGCTTCCATTGAATTCATTTTGTGACCCCTTACCTTCTCTTCCCCAGGTCTGGGTACTTGCAGTGTTTTTCCTCTCAGGCCAGTTCAAACAACTTCCTCACAAACTCACCACATGTCTGGTTCTGTCTCAGGTAAGATATAAAACTTAAGCTGAACTTTGATTTAAGATGATGATACTATAATAATATTGCTGATTTTTTTTTCTAAATATACATGTAGACAATGTATTGTATTGTGAATACATATTTCTTCAGTTGAATTTGAGTTAAAGAATCTATTGTACTTTAAGAATAGACAGCCTGCGATACATTTGTGAGCTTGAAGCAAAATGATTGCTGCCTTTCATTACTTTTTTAATGTTTTAAAAATCTGTTTTCTGAGCACAAACTATACTATGTGTATTGTAAATAATTCACTTTTAAGAATCTATATAGATACTACAATATAGCAGAATGATTTTTGCTTATTCCCCCAGGTGAGACATAACTGGTTGTGTAAAAAGAAAACTCCAATATCAAATTTTTGCTGATGTTTCCACCCAGATCTTTGGCTGTGTAGGGATGATCCTGTTCTACACACTAGGCTACCCACACAGTGCACAGACATGGCAGGCCTACCTCTCCTTCACTGTCATGATGATTGGAACCATCAGCTCACGAACATGGACGGCAGCGCTGGCTGTTGGGCTGTTCTTACTGAAGAGAGAAGGAGCAGACTTTGTGAACAGGAACATGGGGCTGTTCCATATAGCCAGCTGGGGGTAAGGCTGCAAAATGTATTGTTATGATTTTAACGTTTTATAGTAGTCTGTTAATTGTGGACTGTTGTAGGGCTACTCTTCTTATGATCCATTCAGGGTCTATCTCTTTCTACTTATCATAATCACTACCAACACCTTACTCACTCCCTCACTCTCTCAATCCTTTTCTTAACCTACTGGTAGTAGTCCTTGGCCTACGCATCATGAATCTTAGAGTGCTCTGAATTTGAAGACTTGAGACTTCATTTTGTTAGCTCCTGTGTCAGTAAGCTTATAACAAAGTGATATCTGCTTCTGTTTCCAGAGCACCCGTCCTGTTGACCGGTGTGCTGTTCATAGTGCGTTCCTTCACTGGTCTCACGTGTGATCAGCCCATGCACAGCTCCTGCCAGGTCAGCATTGAGTGTTTTGGATTAAGAAAAATACATGTTTTGCACAGTTAACACCAAGTAATATTTGATCAAAGGTATATGTGTGGGGTGGGGGGACCACATAGATGTAGATTTGCCTCAAGTTAGTTCCTTGTAATGATATATCTACCCTTACTATATACATGTAGATTAATGTATCATTCTACATAAAACTTATTTCTGATGAGCAATGGAAGTAGCTACAGATGGTTAATCATGTTGATTAACTGTCATTTCATTTGAGTTATGGGGTTTTGTAAATTCAACAGAAATCACTTTAAAGTTTAAGCATGGCAAGAAACTACATTGTATTTTTACCTGTTTTTTTTTCTATTTCTGTCTTAATGTGTTTTCTAGTTTCTGTTCATCTCTGAGCAGTTCTGCACTGCCTCTGTGGTAACTTCACATCTAACATATACTTATTAAATACAACACGGTGACCTGCAGGATTGCCGGGACCGAGGGTGATGCGGAATACACCGTGTTGTATTCTATAAATATATGATATTCATGTCATACCCACCTGAAAAAACACATATTTCTATGCAGAATGCGCTAGAAGTTTTGTGTCCTCGAACCAAAAATTGTAACAACATTGATTCCAACTTCCGAATCTGGTATTCAAATTTTCGACAGCGGCACAACCGGCACAATCGAAATACATTCTAAATATTCTATGGAAGCCCGTGTGATACAAGTAGAACCCTGTGTGATACGGAAAATTATCACACAATGCGGAACACCCGTATAACACAATATGCAAGGTAGACATAGGAATAGACGTATACATGCACAAACTACACAATCATATCATCATAGAATGGTGTGGTTCATCATATGAGGACCACATGTACATTGGCTCTTTTATGGTTAGGTTTATTCAGAGTGTACTCTAGTAGTACATGACTCCTGTGGTTAACTTTGATTCTTACATTCTGAACAATTTTAGGAGTTAAAGATAAAGTATAAAGACCGCATCAAGTATTCATTCCCTCACTATCCATCTTAATATCTTTTTTCCCTTTTGTGCAAGGATTAGATGTGCTTGCACTTTGGAAGTCAAGGTTTGATAGACTCAATCGATGTTTTTTTTTTATTCCAGAGTATCACCATGACAGGGGTGTTGATAGTGTGTATACTGGTGACTGTGGGATCCCTGGTAGGACTACAGAGACTTGGACACCTCAGGTCAGCAAAACAGGACAACAAAGACTGCAGCCTGGTCCCAGATACACGCAGAGAACTGAGAGATCAGTGCCAGAACCATAATAACTGCTGCACCAACCCTGACGAAGGTAAGATGTCATTAGAATGCTGCATAACGGTCTTTAAAATGAAGGAAGTTATTTAAAACCTCCTTCAACTAACCTTGCTCCTTCTACTAACCCTCTTCCTCACTGTGTAAGTGACCTTTACACAATAGATACCTGTACAATATTTTCCTATTATGTCTGACAATTACATCATATTGTTCAATCAACATGCACGTTTTACAGCTATTCAAAAGTTGTAACAGTTTCTTTTGAGGGCTGCTGTGTATGTTGTGTTTGGTGTCATAACTACCCTAGTCTAATAATTTACACATTCTATAGAATGTGTCATGAAATGGGCATTAGAAGGACCCTGCTTACTACAGTAGAAACACACAACAATAAATACTTGTCTAAGAAGGGAATGTGCAAATGTTATGTTGCATTGCAATGGACTTCCCTCGTTTCAGAAGTGGTAACTATTTAACACGTATATCTTGTCTCCTTGTTTATCTACTTTATACAGCCAAGGTTCTTCAAACTAGCCAGAACACTGTGAAAATCCCATCATTTTGTTTAGTTAAGAATGACACCTGATACATGTACCAGCTAACCTATGCTGGACACAGACCTTAACAGAAGTATATGCACACATATCTTAGAGTCCAAAATTGTCAAAGGTTTATAATCCAAGACTCACAAAGATTTGTCCACCAAGACTCATCTAAAGTTGGTGGGTTTTCAAGACTGTCCTAGCTGATTTTGAGATATCCTTGCTCAGCACACGAGAAACAAACATGGTGAGCCCACTTCTGTTTCTTTGATGATAGTATTACCCATGTCAGAATGGGGGTGATGACATTTGATTTGTGACAGCAACATGGAAGAGATAGAATGGGGCAATTTTTGTGTGGAAGTCAATCTACATTCAGTTTGAATCCCTAGATTGTGAATTTAATTTCAGAATACTGTTGTTTGTTTTGCTTTAAAGTTTGAATACCAGACTGCATATGTCATGAAATTTGTAAGGGTTGGCATAGCTGACTTACTGCAGGAAAAAAGGTAACTAATTGTATATTTCTTGTGCCCTTTATTTCCAGCGTGAGTGCATCTCTATCCATGTTGGCCAGGCCGGTTGTCAGATCGGTAACGCCTGCTGGGAGCTGTACTGTTTGGAACATGGTATCCAGCTTGATGGTCAGATGCTGAACAACAAGACCATTGACAGCCAGGGCAAGACATTCAGCACGTTCTTCTGTGAGACTGCTACTGGCAAGCATGAGCCCCGTGCCGTTTTTGTGGATCTGGAACCCACTGGAGTTGGTAAGAGCATTTTACTTCAAGAAAGTTTACTTCCCATGACGTCCTCCCCAAGGCGTAAACAGAAAAATAAAGTGAAGTACCTATTCAACACTTATGACAAAAAGGTGCCATTTAATAAAATTTTACTGCACTATGCCCACCTAGGCCTCCGTATGTGATTTCAGGCATTGTCATGCCTGGGAATGTGGTGACAGTTTTTCTCATGAAAAACTCTTTATCTCTTTAAATATTGTAGGGTCCTAAACAAACACTTTTCCAGCCCTTCAAGCAAGGACACTGCGATCTCATTTGCATATCGATGACATGTCAGATTTTCTCACCCATGCTATTGGGGAATGTATTTCCAGCCCACTTTATGATTTTCAGTGTTCTTGTCTCGGTTCTTAATCATATTAAGCATGTGTGTAACTTGCTACTGTGCCAAATTTGCACTCTGAGAATAACATGATTGGAGATACATGTACATTGTGTAGTAGTCTGTGAAGTCAATTTTAGTTATGAGCATTATTTTTATTCCATCAAATATAGCTGCTTGCATATTAATGATAGTCTCCATTCTGTTCCTCAGACGAAGTCCGCATTGGTGCATACTGTGATCTGTTCCACCCTGACCAACTCATCACCGGTAAGGAGGATGCAGCCAACATCTACGCCCGTGGTTACCACACTGGTGGGAAGGATATCATTGATCTGGTCCTGGACCGCATCCGTAAGCTGGCTGACCAGTGCACTGGTCTGCAGGGCTTCCTCATCTTCCACTCCGTTGGCGGTGGCACCGGCTCTGGCTTCACCTCCCTGTTGCTGGAACGTCTGTCCATGGACTACAGCAAGATGTCCAAGCTGGAGTTCTCTGTCTACCCAGCTCCCCATGTGTCCACTGCTGTGGTAGAGCCCTACAATGCAGTCCTGGCCACCCATGCCACTCTGAAGCACTCAGACTGCGCCTTCATGTTCGACAATGAGGCAGTGTATGACATCTGCTGCCGTAACCTGGACATTGAGAGCCCAACCTACACCAACCTCAACTGTCTGATCAGTCAGATCGTCTCTTCCATTACCGCATCCCTGCGCTTCAATGGCGTAATGAATGTGGATCTAACAGAGTTCCAGACTAACTTGGTTCCCTACCCAAGAATTCTCTTCCCTCTTGCCTCATATGCTCCCATCATCCCTGCAGAGAAAGCATACCATCAGGAGCTATCCATTGCTGAGATCACCAACGCCTGCTTCGAGACAACCAACCAGATGGTGACGTGTGATCCTGGCCGTGGTAAATACTCTGCCTGCTGTCTGTTATACCGCGGTGATGTCGTGCCTAAGGATATCAACACTGCTATTGCCACCATCAAGACCAAACATACAGTTCAATTCGTTGACTGGTGCCCCACAGGGTTTAAAGTCGGCATCAACTCCCAGCCTCCCACTGTGGTGCCTGGTGGAGACCTGGCCAAGGTGCAGCGTGCCGTGTGCATGTTGAGCAACACCACGGCCATCGCTGAGGCCTGGGCCCTTCTGGACCACAAGTTTGACCTGATGTACGCCAAGCGCGCCTTCGTGCACTGGTACACGAGAGAGGGGATGGAGGAGGGAGAGTTTACGGAGGCCCGGGAAGATTTAGCTGAACTGGAAAAAGATTATGAGGAGATTGCTGCTGACTTTGTGGAAGAAGAAGACAGCAATGAGTAGTAGACTTCTTGGCTTAACTGGACATAGATAAGTAGCGACTGTCTCCACAAGATACATGTATACTATGATGTTTATCTTTTAGGGAATAAAAAGAAAAGAATTTGGGACACAGCTGTGGACTACTTTTTTTGTGTTTTTTATCTGCAATGCAGCAGCATAGAATTATACACACACACATTGTGAAACCAGATGACTAGGTTTTAGCTGTAAATATTGGACAGAATATCCCCCTTGTAATTTGAACTGACCAATTTCATCCTTGCTGATACAGTAGAATCCGCTTAACTGCACCACCCATTTGTCAGCGGTTTTGGTGCAATTATCCGGCTGGTGCAATTATGCGAAATTCCTAGCTGGACCGCACCACCATGTTTTTTCTCAATCACAGACTGGATAACACCCCAGAGTCGAGACTTACTTGACCTTAGTAGCTAACGTAACAATTCTTGCGCTACCATACCTCATAGAACCAGCAAAATATTGAGTTCTTAGTTCCAGTTTGATCATTCTCCTTATACATGTAGCAGAGCCGAACCCGCGTACACCTCGTTCTGGCGAATGCAGGAAGTTTCTACGATGCGGATTCAGCTCTGCCATCACGTCAGCACCACATCATCAAAAGCGACTGCTATGTCCACCTACGCGTCTATAGCCATTGCCGAGTCGCTGTTTGGTTTCCGACTGAATGTGACGTAAAGACGCCGGTCTTTTATTATTGCAGCAGTATGTGACAAAAGCGATGCCGCAACGCGAAATCAAATTCCCGCGAACTTGAATGCATTCACAGTAATTAGACAGTGTACAGGTAGAGACCAATCTTTATTGAGTACAGCATGCTGTCTGCCAAAGCGTAATGCCGCCTTTGGTAGGCGTGCGTGTCTTAATGCCGACCCGCCCGGGACATCCCATATGATTCCTATCAACATAACTGTCAATGGAGACCGCCTTCTTTCGTTACTAAAACAGTTTTAAACATATTGGCGGTATTGCACCTTTACACCGGCAGGTATCGGCTCATTTGTACGACGTTTTCCGATTTTAGAGCACCTTTTTAGTTAACTTGTCGAGGATTTAAAAAAAAAATTGGTGCAGTTATCCGACATGGTGACAATGTGCGGTGCAGATATGCGGAGTCACTAACAATGCAGTGAATGGGAACCGGTTTGGGATTTTGGGATTCCCTGCAATTAAACAGAGTGTGCGTTTATCCGATGTGCAATTAAGTGGCTTCGTCTGTATATATGATACAGAGTCAAAACTGCATGTACTTTTTCTGACATGACTTTCATCAGCTATACCAGTTTACATTTTTTGTAGTAAATTCAATTATGTTTGGCATGGTTGTCAAAATCAATTGATAACCCTTAGGTGGGGGATACGATTATGCTTGGGACCACAACCTTCCCGCTGCAGTGCCCCCTAGCTGCGGTACAGAGTACAACCAGTCAGTATTGCCCTGAGGGAGGGAGCATAGCATCTACAAAAATGTTGGCAGTTAAAAAACGTTGGCTGTGTGAGAATAACTTTTTTTAACCACATGTACTGTTTGTGTTCTGTAGAGTGTCCCCTGATGACCTCCATGGAGCCTGGACTTCAGAGAACCAGAACTTCTCAGGGGATGCTCTCCTATCAGTCCTTGTCATCAGGTGACACAGATAAACTCCTATACAGAAATGTTATGGGTTTTGTGTGACATATTTTGCAAGCCATGTTAGTTTTTGTTGAAGAAATTAATCAGTCACGTATAATAACAGTTACAAGAATATTCCTCAAACAGTGACTTGAAAAAGAAAGGTAGCGAAATACACACCTCCAAATTTTCGACGTCTAGTCTGTACGTCTTGTTCACGTCATGTTAGTTTTTAAGTTGAAGACTGCTTGAATAAAATAAATATCAATGGTGCTAAAACAGTAACTTAATAGCTAACGCAGAGGCATAGTTTTGCCACTTACAAGTACATTTCATACCAAATTTTTAGCAATCAAACCTTTGAAATTTGTTATTTTATTGCCTCTTATGTATATCCTATCAGATATCAATCCCATTATGTGTATACCTCATTGCCAATCAATTTATGTATCATTAGTACATGCATTCACTGTTGTTGATTTTTCTGACAGCTCTAAAACGACATAATTATTTTCAGAATCGTCGATGCCAGGTGCAGGGGATGGTTACCAGCTGGGTGAAGAGGAGCAGGTGTCAGAGTCACATGACCAACAAGTGTCAAGACACGTGGTGGTGCTCATCTGCCTCACACTGTCCATGTTCATTGTGAGTTAATTAGATATAAAACTAATGTTGCCTTTAAGACTACATATTCACACGGTTACATTTTCAAAATGTCTCTATTTGAAGTCTGCTTTTAATCATCTTTGTCAAAATATGGGTGTGTACATTTTATGACATGTTACATCAAGAGCTTAAGTAGCATTTCAGACAAACATGTACACATATACTCACTATCTAATTTGCAGAAGACATTTGAATTGTTGCAAGTTCTTGTAGAATATATTACGCATTCTGTACTTGCATGTGCTGTTGCAATAGTTGCTACAAACTGTCAATATTATGTTAGATGTTTCAACAATTTCAAACCATCAACTCCATTCTACATCACATATACATGTTGTGTTTTTTTTTTCTGCAACATCTTTGTTTGCTACTATAACAAGTGTAGCATTTACAAACTTAAGTCATTAGTATTATGATTCATTCTAACTTTGTCCCCCTCCCCCTTCCAGGAGCTGTTTCTATGTATCTGGAGGCTGATGATGGACTCCATGCAGGGCATCTATATAGAGCTGGAGTTCCTCAATAGTGTCTTCAGCTTTGCTCAGGTGGGTTATGTATGGAACAGGATATAAAAGTACCTGATTTATAATCAATGGCACGTGCCATTTAATTGGTGGTATTGTAATTTTTACCTGTCAAAGTTCTGTTGCGATCAGTACATTGTATACATTGTTACAATAACATTACCACATGATGGGGCTCCATGTATACTTCAAACTCCACCCCCTCTGTTCAAGCAATTACTACTTGTGACAGGACTTGTAAAATACAATTTCCTATATTTTTTTAGCTATGGAACAATAGGAAGACTATCTGGTAGTTATAATATGGCACATTAGTAGTGATTATGTTTAGAAACAAACTGAAGCTTACTGTTACAGGATTAGACAAAGAAACTTCCTTGACCTTGATAGCAGCTGAAACAAGAGTTCTACGACCTCATACCTTCGTCAAATGATTTTGACCTTTATGACTGACGTATTAGGAGTGTTTTTCATCAATCATCAATCATACCAGTTGACCCTCTTCACCCAAATAACATAAGTTGTCCAAACCTCCTTGTTATGACTATGAGCTTAACAAAGAAGGTTATGCTAACATTTATCATCAATTATGCAAATAAGCTCCCTCCTTATTAGCATAATTTGATTCAATGGTGTTCACATTCACACAACTTCCTAATGCCACAATTATGAAATTGCCGTCATTTACTAGTATGGAATTATAGTAGTTTCTCATTAATTATGCTAATTAGGCCCACATTTGCATATTTCCTATCTATCAACATTCCTCTCTTCCTTAGTTACAAATGTCACATATTTGAATAGTCATATCATGGAACACAGCAGATTTTTAAAATTGCCTCATTAATTATGCGAGTTAGAATTTGATTTGCATAATTATCATCCAATCATACAAAGCATCACGTAAGCTATCTACATACCAAAAATCACGACCATCCATCAAGACCATCTCGAGTTATAGTTTTTCTCATTAATTATGTCAATGAGGTTCTCATTTGCAAAGCTGATATCTATTAATATTTCTCTCATCCTCAGTTACATATGTCACATGTTTAAGAGTCCTATCATGGAAATTGATGGATGTATAAACTTTCCTCATTAATTATGCAAATTAGATACTGATTTGCATAATAAGTATCTAATCATGTACATCAGCACTCAAGCTATGTACTTACAGAAATTTATGACCATCCACCAAGCCCTTCTTGAGTAATTCCCTTTCACAGTCTGAAGCAAAACCTGCCCCTGCTATAGCCAACCCATAGGTCTGCTTGGAGACTACCTTACCATTATGCCTACAGCTGGCTCACAGCCAATTTGTGTAACTGACGTTTCCTGCCCTCAACATGACCCCTCAGGACCTCCTTGCCCTATCCATGACGCCTTGGAAAAACACAGCCGACACGTACACATACTTCAGCATCCAATGTAACACATTTTTACACTTTTCTCGTTAATTATGCAAAACACTTCGCCCAAAATCTAATCATCTTGAGATTTCCCACATACACACCGACACACCAACTACGACAACAAACCATCCAGGCGTTCTCGACTTATTCTGTTCACTAACAGACACACAGACAAGCACCATAGAATAACCTTCTCGACGAAACCATTCGTCGACGAAGGTAATAAAGCTTTTATTTTCAACTTCCCTACATGTGATAACTGAACTACATGCTAACAGTGTTAATTGTGGTTTTTTTCTTCTTCCTCAGGGTATTTTTGCATTTGTTGCCTTTGGTCTGGACACCCAGATGATCCTTCATCCACTCATCAAAAAGTATGTACAGATGAGGAGGTCCTCATCCCCCACCAACTCTCCTCACTGATGACAGCCAATCAACTGCCAATCATCATCACCACCAATAGAAACAAGAAATCAACTGATTACAAACAAATACCAACAGTCCCACTCAATTGCTTATCCATACCATGATCTTACTGATGAAGTGACCCTAAATATGATCAATTCATGTGCCAAACTTGATAGCAATAGTGTACCAATAAAAGCAAGAAATCAACTAATTACAGATGCCAAAAATAACTGTTGATCTTACAAATGAAGTAGCACTAAATATGATATATTCAACTCTCAGACTTGATAGTTAAGCTGTATTACATCAACTGTAGAAACAAGAAATGAACTGATTACAAACAACGCACACCAATTTCTTACTCCATTTCGTGATGAAGTGACGCTTGATATGATCTATTGATGACACTCATTGTGATCTTTTCATGACTCATTGTGATCTGTGGATGACTCTCATTGTGATCTATGATGACACTCACTGTGATCTATTGATGGCACTCGTTGTGATCTATTGATGGCACTCATGATCTGTTGACGATACTCTTTGTGATCTTTCATGACACTTATTATGATCTAGCATTACACTCATTGTGATCTACTCATTGTGATCTAATCATGACCTTCACTGTAATCTATTGATCAAGATGACTCAAAATGCTGGATATAGATATTATGCAAATATTTATGGGAATGTTTTCTGGTAAAACAGTGCCTTTAGCCAAGCAGATGTGCTATTGCCATGTTAAAAAAGGAGCTGAAAATTCTGACCACTTAGTAAGAAACGCACTGGATTTTGAACTGTGCCATACCAAGTGCAAGCAATATTAACTTATTAAGTTAAGTCCTCACTAATGAAACAAGGAGCTGAAATTTGCTAGACAAAGAAGAAGGACATAGAGATATACGGTGCTGCAAAGTTCATAGAAACTGTACTGAGGCTTGAGTTTAAGATTATTTTGTAAAACATGTTTTTTTTTGTGGTTAAACCTGAGAGAATACATCAAAGAGTTGTAATTTTTCTTACTACAATATGTTAACAATATGTGCTTTTATTTCTTTGGATACAAATATAGGCAAGGGCAAAGTACTGAGCGAATCCATTTTTTTTTTGTTTCGTGTCAAGTTCTATTTAGTAGTTTGTTCTTTTATTTCCAATGTATCTGTATAATCTATACTAATAGGGATTATTCTACAGTTGAAAAATAATTATCAGAAAGTAAAAAGCAAAGATGACAATATAGTAATAGCGAACACTTATAGTTAACAAGGCCTCACAAGACAACACAGAGGCAAAGAGAAATATGGAAGAAAAATGTGTATTCTACAAATTTTCAGATGGCACAAGTTTGTCTACAGGGCTAAAGAATTGATGACACCAAAGAAGAAAGAACCGATCGTTGTGTGCTACCCACCTGCCACCATCATCAGTAAAGGGACATGATGCCCGACCAAAGGTGTGTTGTTTGAACATAGGAGGTCGTGTTTAATACAAATCTGCCTTGTTTAAATCAACTGGAGACCAGACCTGCCCTGGTGCTGAACACCATTCACACACAGGAGCAGGTCTGTGCCTTGTAATGACCGCTTCACACACTTGTTAACAGACCTGTCGTTGGTACTGAACTTTTCTCATACCAGTAAAGATCTCGTTGGTACTGACTTCTTTACACACCTGTGTATAGACCTGTCCTTGGTACTGAACACATTTGCGTACAGGCGCCCTTGGTAATGGTTTCCTCACAAACCTGTCCTTGGTACTGATCACTCCACACACCTATAAACAGATCTTTCCTAGGTACTGACCACGAAACACATGGAAATACTTACTAGATACCATCTTGCCATTGTAAACATGCCTGTCCTTGGTACTAAATACGCATTTGTTAACGTACCAGTCCTTGGCACTGAATACATGTTATTGTCCTTCCCAAGGTATCGTTCGGGAACGCGCATGACTATATCCTGTGGCTGGTGGTCGGTTGATTTATTGAGAGACGGAACAGCACGAGCAACAACAGCAGCTCTGTTGGCGGTTTGGGACTGTTAAAAGAATCTAAAGAAAAACACACTATGCTGCATCCATGTGTTTTGTCATGTAAAACATCGAGTTTTATTTATGCAAACAGCTGTGAATGAATTCCAACATCCTTTTTTTATTTTTACGAAATGTCAAGTAAGCTTAAAGTAAAATTTATGAGGTTACCTCAAACACTGATGAGTAATGATTTAAAGCAAATGCCTGGTTCAGCTAAGAGCCATAGCTCACATTACCATACTGAACAATGTACTAATATGTAAGAACGACGTCTTGAGGCAATTGTTTATATTGTCTGCCCTAAAATGCACACCACATATGCCTATTCTTGCCTAGAATTGAAGAAACGAGGAGAGGGCTCTTGCGTTTGCTCTCTCCTCCTGAAGCATATGTCGATAAAACAAAAATATTTGCTATTATACATTCGTTATCAGCGGAAAGCTCATTCAATATTAGTAAGAATAAAATGTACATTTGCCTGAGATATGAATACGGTTATCTAAGGTATATGTGTTACTATTGCTGCTAATAAAGGCTGTTCATTACTTTCCGCTTTTTCGCTTTTCTGTGATGACGATCCTTCCGCCTCGGAGTTCTCTCTCAGCGAGTTCTGGGGCCTGATTGCGCATGCGCGTCTTCATGTCCATGACCAGCTGACGGCCACGTCTGGTGTAGATGGGTCTGCCGTCATCGTCCCAGCGCCGGGGGACCAACTCAAGGTCATGGTCTGCACATTAAGTACAGGGATGTTTCAGTCTTTATCATTAATCTTTAGGGTGCTTCCTTCAATTAACTGAGTGATTGATTTCCAAGGAAGCCCTTAGAAAATCATAACAAATCAGGATACAAAGCAAGGATAACATTAACATATTTAACAATAATGATATGACCTAAGTAGAAACCATCAAACATAGGAGTAATAAATCATACTTGTCTTGGACACAAACTTCAGACCGCGAGACAAAGTTTTATTTGTAGGATCTAGTGTGCTGCTCACAAAACGAACACTGAAGAGAACTGTCCGTGGTACTGGACAGTAAGAATTGTTATTGGGACTGAACACTTAATTCACTATCTGCGAACAATAAATGTCGGTTGTGTCATCCGTATCGAGACAAAGTTTGTATATAGGTGCGGTGCTCATAAACTTTGGATAGATCTGTCCTTGGTGCTGAACACTTAACACACAAGTTGCGAACACAAAAATGTCGGTTGTATCATATGTATTGAGACAAAATTTGTATGCATGGGCACAAGTTTGGTGTTCACATACTTGCACAGACCTAGTACCTGTCCTTGGTACTGAACAGCTATACACTAGTTGCGAACACAGAATGTCGGTTGTATAATCTATATTAAGACCAAGTGTGTATGTAGAGGGACTGCCGACAGACTTTGATGCACATCATTCTGTAAAATGCCGCGACACTTGCAACAAAAGGAGTAACTTTTTTTATGAAATGCAACCTGTAACTAAATTTAATGCAAGGAATCCCTGTTGTAGAACGCCGTACATATTGTTGCGTCTACCAAACACTGAGCTGTAAAATGTAAGTTCTAGGGTTCCGTGTCACGTTTCTTTGATCGTGTCTCATTTTTCTAACTACCAGTCAAAATTCATGCTGATGAAACACATGTTACGGGCATTTCTATTCACATAGTAATGTTAATTAGTATCATATTGGTGAACCATTGGACTCTAAATGCTAGGAAGTTACATCGTTTTTACCTGGCACGGACCGAGATGAATCTGGGTTAGCTTTTGTAGAACCAGAACAAGAAGCAGATCTCGGGCGCTTTGTGGCTTTGCTCTTTGCTGACGATGCTTTCGCCGCACCACGCCTACTGCTGGCCGACGCAGACGGCCGCCTAGACGACCCCGCCCGTGGAGAATTCACAAGCTGCACCGTACGTCCACGAAGACGCAAGTCTTGCGCTGCCCGCCCACTTTGCTTCGCCTTTCGCTGGTTGTCAGCTTTCCTCAAGCTAGCGCGGCGCTTCGAGACCAGGATCCTTCCCCCTCCACCCGTAGCAGTGACTTTACTTGACGACTTTTTGGACTTTCTTCCATTTTCTTGCTTGGATCTTTTTTGTTGTGGCTTGGAGGACGTTCGTGCCATCGTGATTCATCGGATCTGACGTCATAATGCCCCTTGTTCCTCAATGGCGTTTGAGAACAATTATGCGTCATAAAAAGGACAAACGGGTTGCTAGGAGTAAACCTATCAAACTACGCATGCTAGGCGACAGGTCTAACGTGTTTATATATTAGTCTCTACCAGACCTCCCGGGCGGATGAAAAAAGTTGTAGAAATTGGCCAAAATGGGGACTTTGGCAGTGGATTACACTGCACGAAATGGCCTCATTTCCCGGCGTATACGTACCGGGATTTTTCTGTATATTTGTCGGATACTGACGGATACTGACGGATACCGGCGGATTCGTGTAACGTATCCGACTATTTCCGCACCGGGATATGGAATATTTCCGGAGGAATCCGAAATAAGGTATTTTCGACGAATACGGAGCCGTTCACTGTACGGAAATGCCACAGATCCTGACGGATATGTACAGGGATTTTTCTGTATTTTTGTCGGATACTGACGGATACTGACGGATACAGGCGGATTCGTGTAACGTATCCGACTATTTCCGCACCGGGATATGGAATATTTCCGGAGGAATCCGAAATAAGGTATTTTCGACGAATACGGAGCCGTTCACTGTACGGAAATGCCACAGATCCTGACGGATATGTACAGGGATTTTTCTGTTTTTTTGTCGGATACTGACGGATACTGACGGATACAGGCGGATTCGTGTAACGTATCCGACTATTTCCGCACCGGGATATGGAATATTTCCGGAGGAATCCGAAATAAGGTAAACTGTACGGACATGCCACAGATCCTGACGGATACGTACAGGGATTTTTCTGTATTATGAAGAAAATGGTGAATACTGACGGATACAGGTGGACCCAACAACGAATCCGTAACGGAAGTGCTTGCATTCCTAATTTAACTATACCCAAAACATCATTTTGAATGACAGGAAGTTTGGGAAAGCCTGTATGTAACATATTCATTATTTCATATTTCAACATAATGTATTTCTAAGTTCAAAAACTATCAAATACAATACAATACGGAAGTACTATGTGGCTAAATAATCCATTTCGTTTGAGACAGGCTGAGGGACATCCGCATACTCAAAGCACCACTGCATATGCAGGTTAATGTCGGTAAATTGGGGTTGTGCAAGCACAATGTTCTGAAAAATTATGAAATGTATTACAATTAACACCATCACAACATTGTGGTAATATTTACTACTGTATAGTGCCCTTGGACCAAAATTACCTACATGTTCTAAATATTCCACTAAAGTAATAAAAGCCTTATTTGTGGCCAGCTCTTCGTCTAAAAGCCATCAGATACAATTATTTCAAATACAGAGGTTGAAAATAGAAAGTAACATTATACTGTCTGAAAAACTCCCATGATGACACGCCACATTTTAAACGTAAGTAGCATATGCCGTGGAACTGCATGTGTATAATCGTCCTCTCCCCATTCTCTGACTACATCTGAGTCCACTTCTTCCATGCACTCTTGGTAAGGTACAGGCAAGGCTGATTTCTTCTGTATCTGCATGTTGGACTCAGTTTGGAGTCCATCTTGTGATGAACCAGTTCCTATATGATAAAACCAAATGATTAATAAATATCAATTCACGTATTTAAGGAACATGTCACATTATTTTGACATGGGCTTCGTTTCATCACAGCAGCTAACAAAAAAACACGGGACAATGGATATCCATTATGCCTGTCTCAGCTAACATTGAAGTGTACCGATGATGGACTTGAGCCTTACCGATGGAGCCTGAGGTACTCAGCAGCTGAGCATCTGACAGTTGATTGCTTTGTTCCCAGCCAAGGTCCTCACAATATGTGCTGCATTTGTGAAGGAAGTATTTGCCGATTCTGTACTGGATATATATATATATAAAGGGAAACAATGACAAAAATCAAACATATCACATACTCACATGTGTAAAAAACATGAATCTGGGCATTGTTGAATTGACTACGTAAAACTTACATCTATAACTTGAATATGATATTGATCAAACATGCACGGCTATAACTGAATGAAATAATCACCGAAGCACACTACTGCCTCCTTATAAGTTCTAGTTCACTATCCATAAACTGTGGGATCTTTGTGGGACAAATATAATACTTATGACATTTTCTTCCCTTCCATATCTTTAATTATCTTTCCCTCCACTGCTTGCTATTTTGTATCTGAAACGTTAACCAGACACACATGTCTGCTGACCATTGGCAAGAATGAACAAATTGTAATTTTAAATTTCCTAGATCCTAACGCCGTAAAAGAGCAGGTCGGCTGGAGAATTCTTATGGTCATGCGAATGCGATGATACAATAGGAGGATAACTGACGCTAAAACTAGTTAGAAACAGGAATTTTTCAATTTGTACTTACCAAAGGGCAGACCCTCTATATGATAGATCAACTCCCTGCCAGCTTTACAAGGGGGGAGGGGGGCGACGAATATTGCATGCACGAAGAAGACAACGTCGCAATTCCGTGCGTTTGAGTTTACACCAAATTCCCTTCGACTCTCAAGCCACTCAAAAATCACTGGTACATGGTCGACCATGGTAGACTCTGGCGATGCCATGTTAAGCACAGAAGGTGACGAAACGCCGTTCTTGTCTGTGCTGTTAACCGAAAGAAAACCGTTAACGTTTGTCGCGCCCTGAAGTGTCTTGTGGGTAATTTGGATATCCGACACGTATCCGTGTTCCGTATACGTCAGGATCCGAGACAGCTCATGACTTGCAAATAATCTGAACTTCTAACATATTGGCAAATACATAAAAAAATGAAAGATCCGAATAGATTGTATCTGTACCCGAAACGTATCCAGACGTATACGGCATCGGAATTGCTGGATCTGAGGTGTTCCTGGTATTTGTCCGAATTTGCTCGGAAACGTTCCGTATCTGTACCTGAAACGAATGAAGGATCCAGACGTATACGGCGCCGGAATTGTCGGATCTGAGGTTCATCGGATCCAATCGGAAACTTTCCGTGTCTGCTATGATGTGCGATTCCGGATCTGCTGGATTCGTCAGGATCTGAGATCATGCCGTGCAGTAGTAGTGTGCATTTATTTGTCAGGAGCCGAAGTAATTACCGACATACAAACAATCCGAACATTCCAAATATTTCTTAAAAAACGAGGGATCCGCACAAATATCTTCCGGTATCCGAGGCGCATCACGGATCCGGAGGAATACGACGTCGGAATGTGTCGGATCTGCGGGCACCTCGGTATCCGATCAGTGAACTGGGATTTGTCCGGATTCGCTCGGAAATGCCATATGGCCCGATTCCGGATACGTCGGATCCGTCAGGATACGTGGCCATTTCGTGCAGTGTTAGCCGTAATAACAAGCAAAAACGCCCTTCTGTAGTCGCCACGGCTAGGCAGTGGATACTAAACAATATACCGGGCGGTCTGATCTTGCCTCGCAGCTCAAAGTCCTAGACCTTAGGTCTGTTACTTTGAGTGATCACCATTTTCAACCAACTCCAACGGTCTTTCAGCTCGCGGGAAAGACCGATCGATCCCTCGAAATATCTATCCTATGTTGGCCAGTTTCTACAACTTTTTACAGCCAACCGAGTGATCTAGTATAGGCCGAAATACATCCGGGTTATAACAGATAAGATACGAAGAACTGGGTACCTAGCTTGCAGTGAGGAAATTTCCATATAGACGTAAACCTATCAAATAAGTTCGTAAACTTCACTTCGGTCGATCACATCTCCGTTATTACTTTGTCAATTGCATTAGGTGATATACCATTGGAGAGCGTGTTTATAGTCCTTTAAAATGACACCACATTTGTAACAACTAAGTGTTGACCATGATACTAGTGTTGAAGAGAGAGACAAGTGTATGATTGATCAAATCCAAGCATTCCTCACTTTCCCCCTCAGAGCGATGTATAAACATTGATCCTGAAGAACTGAATCTACAAAATGTTGTTTATTATTTTGTTTTCCATGATTTTTAAATTTTGTAGCGAAGTCAACTTTGTTGCCCCCCTTTTTTTTGCATGCTTGTATATCAGTTTTGGCATGCCCAGAGGATGTCATCCATATAATCCAAAACAGTGTGGCATAAGACATGCCAATTGTTTCTGTCCAACTGACAGAATGGCTTTAATTTGTGTCCATCTTCAGCAACGAGATTCCATCAAAAGACAGAAGCTGGCAGAACCCTGGTATGATCTAAAGTGCAACGTTCCTGATCCTAGCCAATTCGCAGACTTCTTGGAACAGCGGCATCTTGTTGGGGAGGTGATCCTTCCTCAGCAGCTCAATAAGCCGGCATTAGAGAACCTTGGCCCGTGTTTTTAAAAAAAATCATGTGTCAGCCCTCCCTCCCCCAAAAAATAAACGTTGCTGCTCCAAGAAGTCTGCGAAGGAGGCTGTATGATCCCTTCCGACTACAAGACACTTTCACCACCACTTCTCAAACTTGATGTCAGCACTGTCCACCCCCAGACAGCTGAGGTGGTCTGCCATGGACTCAATCATGGGAGGGGGACCACAGATGTACGACAAGATGTGGTCGCCATGGAGACCAGACAGCTCCGCCTTCAGGACTTCTTGTGTGATTCTCCCAACTGAAGCAACAAATTATCATAATAAGATAGATGTCTCCTTGCGGCTGAAGGATACGGACTTATGTTGATTGATTAAAAAATGACAATCAAACTTTTTGATCTGTTCGAATACTAGAGCAAGAATCAAGCTATGCAATATGAATGACAAAAATTACATGTATACTAATGTTTTATACATCAACAGTGGTAAGAAGCTTGGTAATACCCTTTGGCCTGGGGAATTGGCTGGGGTTTTTGAAGTCCTGCTGCTGAGTCACAAAGCACTGCAAGGAGATACCTGGAACCTCCTGACACAGCCTCAGGATCTGTTCCTGTCAGAAAAACAAAACAAAGTGTAACGTCTGTTCATCTGCTTGAATTTGTTCACTCATTCACTCATTGTTGTAGCACCTACCTAACAAACCTCAAATTCCTGAAATACTGCCTGTGTGTAGATGATGTTCAGCACCAAGGACAGGTGAGTTTTCTTGAGTGTAGATGGTGTTCAGCACCAAGGACATGTATGTTTTCTTGAGTGTAGATGGTGTTCAGCTCCAAGGACATGTAGAAGACTTTTAACAAAACCAAAGCCTTCTATTTTAATACAGAAAAAATATCAAATCATACAAAACATCAAGATTTCTTACCCTGAACAGCAACTCCCCTTCATCCCTAGCACTGTACAGAAGAACAGTCCGTCCTGGTTTGTATGCTGTTTCACTTCCCTGAAGACGATGTAAGTCGACCACATGTTGCACTATTGAGTACAGGGGGTTAATCCCTACACCTCCTGCAATCAGGAGTAGGTCTTTTGATTGGTCACCGTCTTGGGGGTCAAAGTTGAAGTCTCCTCCAACTCTCATTCTGACCTTTGACCCAACTTGACACTGAAAGAAGAAAGATTGCATCATTGCAGCAGAAAGTTGGTGACGAACAAAATTCCATCAAATCTAACTGTGTGTATTCATAATGTACAATGTAGAGCTTACAACTTTCAGTTTAAAAGTGCATACACTAAACATTGCAATATGAATGTTTATTCTAGTGCCATATTGCTCCCTTTGAACTAACATTCAAATCACAATAAGCCGTTTCACCAAAAATATGCAAGAAGCATTGGTAGATTACATGATATAGCAGGAAAGTTTTTTTTTGTTTATTACAGCATTTATTTCAGCATTTGGGTGCACGTGCCAGACCTGTCAGCATAGCAATTTGCCAAAGCCTTTATCAAAGTTAGGCAGATCATTAATGATTGAAACAAAATGCTGCCACCTTGTGGTGCACCCAATCTGCTGGCGCCTCCTGGCTACATTTCACTGCCAGATCGAGTATCCCATCATGCTCAAGTTGACCTGGTGCATAGGTCATGGAGAACCCTGTGAACTGGTCATCCAAACCAGGAATAAAGAAATCCACCCTAGGGAGGGAGAACACAAGAGTGAACAGCAGTTACCTGTGTGTGGACCCACTTGGCAGGGGGGTGTTGACTAAACTTAATAGCCAGCTGTAGTATGCCTTGCTGCTGTAGTTTGTGGGGTGCAGAGCTCATGGAATAGCCGCCAACAGTTTTTATGGCGGGGATGAAAAAGTCAACCCTGTAGAATCGTAAAGAAAGACAATAAACTTGGAATGATCGTGACCATAAATTAGAGAGCTGCTTCTGAGTGCATTCTTTACTTACCTTTGGGAGAAGAAGCATAATCGTGTAGTACATTTCAAAGGTCACGAAGCACTTAGAATACTACTATCATAGCGACCAGGCAGTCATTTCTAAGGTCTTTGTGGCCTTTTCTGTACCTCTCCCTCGTAAGAGGGTTACAGCCCCCCCAAAACAGACACCGCTAGAGAGATAGAGAGATGTGGAAATGCAGAAAAGGTCACAAAAGATCACCAAAATGACCATGATCAATTCATCTGGAGATTAGTAGTTCCTCACCATTGTCCAGCCTTGAAGCTGAAGTCTTCATTGTTAACCCTGAGACTGAGACTCTTCACTGTAGGTGACAGGTCACAGATACTCTCCACCACAGCTTCTGTCAATATCTGCAGAGAGAAAAGCCACCTGTATAAACCCTTACAGTGTCACTGGTCAGTCTAAGTTTCTAAAGGCCAATTTGATTGGTCGTTCAAATACACATACACATAACATTTGTGCAAAATACTGTAAATGCAGAAATGTTCGCGGTGGTTTTATGTTCGCGGTTTTCGCAGCAACATTTCACTGCAAACTTAAAACCACCACGCACATTTTTGTCCAATACTATAGCAGTGTGTGACTATAGCACTGCCCAAACTTAAAACCACCGCAAACACTCCATTTTCGCCTTAGTGCGAAACAAAAACCACGTGAACTTAAATGCATTTACAGTACATTGTATTGACACTAGTTAAACATCGTCTCTACTAGTAGTATACATTTTCAACGGCAGTTTGATTGGTACCCCAAATACACGCACATCATCAACACATACTATGAAATTCAAACAATGTGACACTTTGCAGGTGGGCATTCTTTTCATTAACTTTTTCTCAAGGAGTTTCCTTTAAGTTATCTTGATCTTTTCTTCTTTTTTCATAGCTGTCTCCACCACTAACCTGCTGTCTGGTGTTTTCTTTGGTCCGGTCCAGATGATCTCCTTTCCCAGAATGCAATTTTGCCATCCTTGGTAGACAGCAACAGCTTACAAAAGGCCACCTGACAAAATGATATGTTTTTGTGTCATTCTATATCATTTACAATCTAATCAGTAGGTCACCACATTGTCCTGTTGACACTTGTCCAGTAACATAATGTAATGAAGATGAAAAAGATGAAAAAAGAAACAGCGGGTATTTTAGTTTTCATAATATGCAAGTTGATTATTCATGACATCAGAAAAGCCCTTGATATGCTGATAGTTTCTGTCACATGAAAACTTATCTGATAGGCAATCATAGCTGATTTGTTTTTACTCATTCTATATTTTTGATACTGCTTTTTCCTTGGTACAAGTAGAATGTTTGTCCATTTGTTTTGGTCATTTCTGATCATTAACACTACACATACAAATGGTACAAAACACATAACACTTTACATGATGGTTCATTACGAACTGAGCCAATTCAGAAGCGTATTATGGAAAACCGCGGTTTCTGCGGCTCCCCCGCTGTGCGGAGTGCTATTGGCACCTTGGCGCTAGCAAATAACCGTGTGGTAGCTTGACTCTAGACCAAAGACACCAAATACCAATGCTTTGTATCCTTGAATTAATCATTACGAAGTGTGCTACAATCCCGGAGGTTCTCTGGTTGACTGGAGCTTCTCTAGCTGGCTGATTTGGGAACAGTGGATGCTTGAAGATTAGTAAAGCGGTCTCCTGTATTCACATGCGTTCATTAGAGAGTTAAACAATGGTCTTCCTTCACAGTTCGGTGACGGAATTTCGCTTCAATAGTGAAGCCAATCAGCTCTCTCCTTTCCTGTGACGTCCTTTCCTGTGACGTAGATATCACGGGCCATCTGTCTCAGAGTGGTCACTTTAGCGTGGGAAGCGGTGTTGGCCACACACGCGGATCGTCCTAGCCCCATGGCAGGAATCAACTACTCTCCAAGCAGAGGAGTGGGTCCGGCAGGTTTTTGACGTGTTTTTAGGCGTTTTTGTCGGGCTTTCTACTTTGTCATGGTTTCTTTCTATCTTTACGTCAACCATGGTATTTGTGTTGCCAAAGTTCTAGCTAGGACTGGCTCAGGGTCGGCCTCAGTGAGCCCTGTTGGGGAAAGACTTTCATAGTCTGAACTCATCTTATAGGGAGACTGAACACCACAATTAGCGGTCGTGTGTTTCAAACATAACGGTAGGTTTAGCTCAAGAATGGATTTAGTGAGCCCTGTTGAGGAAACTCAACTTATAGGGAGACTGAATACCACAATTAGCGGTCGTGCGTTTGAAACATAACGGTAGGTTTAGCTCAAGAATGGATTTAGTGAGCCCTGTTGAGGAAACTCAACTTATAGGGAGACTGAATACCACAATTATAACGGTAGGTCTAGCTCAAGAATGGATTTAGTGAGCCCTGTTGAGGAAACTCAACTTATAGGGAGACTGAATACCACAATTAGCGGTCGTGTGTTTGAAACATAACGGTAGGTTTAGCTCAAGAATGGATTTAGTGAGCCCTGTTGAGGAAACTCAACTTATAGGGAGACTGAATACCACAATTAGCTGTCATGTGTTTGAAACATAACGGTAGGTTTAGCTCAAGAATGGATTTAGTGAGCCCTGTTGAGGAAACTCAACTTATAGGGAGACTGAATACCACAATTATAACGGTAGGTCTAGCTCAAGAATGGATTTAGTGAGCCCTGTTGAGGAAACTCAACTTATAGGGAGACTGAATACCACAATAAGCGGACGTGTGTTTCAATCATAACGGTAGGTTTAGCTCAAGAATGGATTTGGTGAGCCCTGTTGAGGAAACTCAACTTATAGGGAGACTGAATACCACAATTAGCGGTCGTGTGTTTGAAACATAACGGTAGGTTTAGCTCAAGAATGGATTTAGTGAGCCCTGTTGAGGAAACTCAACTTATAGGGAGACTGAATACCACAATAAGCGGACGTGTGTTTCAATCATAACGGTAGGTTTAGCTCAAGAATGGATTTGGTGAGCCCTGTTGAGGAAACTCAACTTATAGGGAGACTGAATACCACAATTAGCGGTCGTGTGTTTGAAACATAACGGTAGGTTTAGCTCAAGAATGGATTTAGTGAGCCCTGTTGAGGAAACTCAACTTATAGGGAGACTGAATACCACAATTAGCTGTCGTGTGTTTGAAACATAACGGTAGGTTTAGCTCAAGAATGGATTTAGTGAGCCCTGTTGAGGAAACTCAACTTATAGGGAGACTGAATACCACAATTATAACGGTAGGTCTAGCTCAAGAATGGATTTAGTGAGCCCTGTTGAGGAAACTCAACTTATAGGGAGACTGAATACCACAATAAGCGGACGTGTGTTTCAATCATAACGGTAGGTTTAGCTCAAGAATGGATTTGGTGAGCCCTGTTGAGGAAACTCAACTTATAGGGAGACTGAATACCACAATTAGCGGACGTGTGTTTCAAACATAACGGTATGTCTAGCTCAGTTGGGGAAAGACTTAAGTAGTCTAAATTCGACTTATACATGTTATAGGGAGATTTGTTGAACATAATGGGAGGTGTAGCTCAGGGCTGGCAGTGTGTGCTGTGGGGATTAGCATAGTAATTAACACCTAGCCGAGAGTCAATAAACTCCGCCTGTCTACGTCCAGACCGCTCATTTGCATTATACGCTTCTGAATTGACCCAGTTCGTAATGTTGTGTCCATTTGTTTTGGTCATTTTCTACAATCATGACTATAAAGAGTCTGGAAGTCAGACTTGGGTGGTAGACTGTCCCAGACATTGGGTTCAAGGTTGCCTGTGGATCTTCTGACGGTCTCTTGTTGAGGTTTTGGGACAACCAACTGAAGTAACGTTACAAACAAGGACATTTTACATAACGTTTAAGATTTCTACATAATGTCCTTGACCAGTGACTTTTTACAACTATTGTACTGACGAAACATGCATCATGTACCTTCTAGCCTTGGTCCCTCTGCTGCACGCCTGTCCCAACCTCCCCACAAACATCTGTACCTGGAGTCCAAGGTCTAAAGTTCAACGATCAAGTGGACAATTTTGCAAAGAGAGTGGCCACGTGAGGATCAAAGTACTAAATCCCTGGGGATGTCCTTCCAAAAATTACACAACCAACTACGGGTCAAAGGTCATGATCCTTAGCTCTGTAAGGATTGTTAGAGAAATGTTAACAATGGCTTCAAAAGATCGTCACAAATAAGTCAGTTGTCTTTGACTAGGAAATGATTACGCAATACGGAAGTATTTATTTCTTTGTGACGTCACTGGGGTTACCCTTAGCTACTGCGCAGACTCAGTTGTTTTTCGAATGCTGTTTCTACTAGCCAATCAAAGCGTTCAACACAGAAATCGAAACAGATATTGACCAATAAACGAGGGGTTTGCTATCAAGATTGTCCAATCACAATCAGGACTAGTCTCACTTACGGGAACACTTTGACCGGTACATTGCCCTCGGAGGGGTAAAGGTTCGTTTTTCGACGGAAAAATGTCCATGTTTAGAACAGTTACGGCGCGGCTTTACGCCCCAACAAAGGTGAGACTATTCTCCACATTTCTACCTTTTAGTTTGAACACTTAAAGCCATTTGTAAGGCGTTAGCGAGGCGGGATCGCACGTGAGCGTTCGAGTGATGAGGGAGGGGGGCGCGAACAAGGGGGCAGTCGGGGAGTCAGCTGGGTCACCGTGATGTTGTAACAGTGGGGATCAACCTCCACTAACTGACCGGTCTAACTGGTCCGGACCTTTTAGCCTAGTGGTTAGCGCGTTGATTTCCCAAGCCGTGCGGATCGGGATAGGCGGGAGTTCTAGTCCCGGGAGCGGCGTACTCGCCCCTTTGGGTTTTTACAGTGGTTCCCACGCCGGCCCTGTGAGTAACGATCAGATCACACAGGGATATCGCACTTGGAGACTCGGGACGAGTCTTGAAAGAAAAGGGGGAGTAGTGTAACAGTGGGGATCAACCTCCACTAACTGACCGGTCTAACTGGTCCGGACCTTTTAGCCTAGTGGTTAGCGCGTTGATTTCCCAAGCCGTGCGGATCGGGATAGGCGGGGGTTCTAATCCCGGGAGCGGCATACTCGCCCCTTTGGGTTTTTACAGTGGTTCCCACGCCGGCCCTGTGAGTAACGATCAGATCACACAGGGATATCGCACTTGGAGACTCGGGACGAGTCTTGAAAGAAAAGGGGGAGTAGTGTAACAGTGGGGATCAACCTCCACTAACTGACCGGTCTAACTCAGTAACTGGTCCGGACCTTTTAGCCTAGTGGTTAGCGCGTTGATTTCCCAAGCCGTGCGGATCGGGATAGGCGGGGGTTCTAAACCCGGGAGCGGCGTACTCGCCCCTTTGGGTTTTAACAGTGGTTCCCACGCCGGCCCTGTGAGTAACGATCAGATCACACAGGGATATCGCACTTGGAGACTCGGGACGAGTCTTGAAAGAAAAGGGGGAGTAGTGTAACAGCGGGGATCAACCTCCACTAACTGACCGGTCTAACTGGTCCGGACCTTTTAGCCTAGTGGTTAGCGCGTTGATTTCCCAAGCCGTGCGGATCTGTATCTGTATCTGTATCTATATAGCCGGTATAACCGCCATCAGGCGTAACACACCAGCTTCGCAGGCACGCGGCGCGGCAGCAGCTGGTCATATTACACCGAACGGTCTGTTACACCTAGTCTTTGCATATCTGACTGCAACCGTTCTTTAAAGCTACTTAGTGATGAAGCTCCTACAGTACTTGATGACAACGAGTTCCATTCTACTATGGTTCTCGGGAAATACGAATTCTACATTCTACTATGGATCGGGATAGGCGGGGGTCCTAATCCCGGGAGCGGCGTACTCGCCCCTTTGGGTTTTTACAATGTTGCAACTGAAACGTTTCTCCACAAATTCGTGGCATTTGTGTTTATACTGTCATAAAGTGAAGATCTAAAGCGTTTTTCTTAACCGTTTGCTGTATATTGAGATCCCTCTTCATCACCCAACTTGCCTGTATCGAAGATTTAGTGTTACCCGGTACATGTGACTTTCAGTTTACTCAAGAGGTTAAAATATTGACCTCCTCGGTATTTAAACTGGTTAAAGTTATCTATCTTTTGCAGTTTGACCACGTGTCACTGGCTCCTATAGTTTCTATCACATAAGGACATTTAAAATATGGACAATATAGGTATTTTTGTGGCATACATGTCTATTTTCAGGACAGATTTGGATTTACATACATACTGCCCCTACGGCTGAATAATTTGGATGAATAGTGAGATAGATGGATACATGTAATTACCCAGGTCAAAAGTTTACATGTTCCCGGAAGATATTTGTAGAATATACCTATGTACAGATGCATCAGAATTTTATAAACTCCTGAAAGTAAGTGTAAGAACCATGAGTATGATGAACCATTAGACCGAGCTGCAGACTGTTGCCAAGGCAAACACGGGCCAGCTCCTCGGCACCTGGTGGCCAACAGGCCCGGAGGAAGTTTTGTAACACCCTCCCTGAAGATCCAGTGAAGAATGCCTGAGGCAGAAATTATGGGTCTTAGTTAGCCAGGCAGGACAGGTTATCCTAGCTTGAGGGCTGACATCCAGCATAATATACTTCTAGTACTAGTAGTAATTGTCGGAAAGTTCCCAGAACAATGAGACTTTTAATTAACTTGATTAAGAGAGATAATCATCATTTTCAGGAGGTCGCCCATACTAAGTCAACTCCTTGCCAAAATCTCCAGTCTTCCATGATGTTCTTTCAGAGATGGTGCTTGTTTTCTGGTCCCAATTAGTTGCTAACTGGGAGACCCGAGTTCAAATCCTGGGAATGGGATCTCAGTTGGGGCTGCACCCATCTTTCGGAAGTGACGTAAAATGGGGGTTCTGTGTTCGAGGAGCTACCTCAAGCACATTCAAGTGGAAGGGTTGGCAAGTAGCAACCCTTCCCTGTTAAAGAATTACCCTGCTACTGAAACAGCAAGGTAACTTGCTGCCCTATGTGCCACTAGGAACTGCAAGACAACGTTGCTGCCAAGTTGGTCAATGTAATTTTGAAATGTAAGACTTGTACATATAAACTATAATTAGAAAGATTGCACTGATGCATTATTTCAGTCTGTCAAGGCTTTCCTTTCAAGGGTTATCAGATATACATACAGCCATTTTTGTGAGATACACTGTCCACCAAAATTGACCTCTGCAGTGTCTGGCGTGACCAAATTTGTATTGGAAATTGTTTGAGAATTTTTGAGAACATTGCGGTGCCATGGTAGGAGACGATCAAATGCTGTGTTAGGCTGATGCTTTGGCTAAAAAGTTGAATAGTAAAGATTAAAAGTTTCAAACATATCTTATATTTGCTCAAACTGCAAACACCATTGACCCAGGTTTTGTACCAGAGAAGAAAAGCTTATAAGGGAGTGTGACACATATATTCAGAGGCTACATTTGGAATTCATTCTTTGGGTTGATTCATATGAGAAAATTTATTTATAAACCAAAAGACATATGCTTTTGTGCTGTAGTTTTGAATTCTTTTGTACCTGGAGATTTTGAAGTGTATAAGTACTGTGTAGTATGTTGCACAAAGCTCTAAATAATGGCAACATGTTTAAAGTGGCAATACTGGACAAGCTGACTGATATGACCCCAATAAGAATGAACAGCCAACATGTATGCAATATGCTGAACTTTGACCAACCATAAGCTTAGACGAATGTCACTAGTTTTGATTTTCCATGTCCTCACAGTCCTTAGCTAGATGCCATTACAGGAAATGACATTGACTGATAGGTAGTGCCAATTTTGGGTCAGGAGCCATCTATCAACCAATCAGGCAACTGCATACATGGCTTTTTACTGCACTTAAGTCTGCTTATCATACATGTACATGTATATTTTAGACTGCCACACTGAGTTTCACATGCGAAATCAGATTGTTATTGTCTCTTAGTCACACATAAAGCAAACCATTTTCTAGACTTATATGTAGTTTAGTCGGAATCAGTCCTCAACTCAACCTGTATCAACCATCATATCAGGAATTTAGAGCAGTTGATTTATAAAAGGGCAAGACATTTCTTCAGGACAATGCTGTCTGAAAGATTTAAGAGCTGTGATAATACTGATATACATAGTTATTGTTGTCCAGAAAACAGTTTTCACAAAGGCATTTAACATTAAGAAATCATGCCTGTACTAAATAGAACAACAATGGTGCAATTTTATATTTTGCCATTTGTATGGAAGATATTTCAAGCCCACTTTATCGCACTCAAAAAGCACAGTAGCCTGCAAAGAGGAAATAATGACTGCCACTGCTCCTGGATTCTCCCATGGCTCACTTAATGACATCAGTAGATGGCAGATAGGAGGCCCAGCTAATGCCATAATGGCACTGGCTCCACTCACAGCTACATGCTGCAGATAAGGGCAAACCAGGAGTGGAAGTGTTAATCATGGCTGTCAGGGGAAAATAACCATACAGGGCTCTGGGCTCAAAATCAATCTTTAGAACATGTACTAGGGGGAAAAGGAATCCATTTACACCTATGTAGAGTGAGGAATGTCGTGTGAAGTGTCATATTTTGTTATGTGAAGGTGACACTGGATATATCTGATTACAATGCATACATCCATAAGGCTGTGTTGTCAAGCCAAAATCTTGTTTAGGGGAAAGTGCATTCATTGATTTCATGGTCTGGATAATCAAGATGATCCTGACATGTGTCAAATCTTGTTAAGAAAACGTGCTATCATACGACTTACAATGAGAGATTTTTATGCATCATATTCCCAGGAACATCTTAGATATGTCAACAGTGCAAAATGTTTTTCATGTATGCTTTCTAAACATACATTTGGGAGGGTGTTAATTTACTACCTTTGATGTTTGAAAATTTTGTAATGCTTAGCCTGTTTTTTTCCAATTAACATTCATTCATTTTTGACCTCCTGTTGGGTTGTTCTACTACATCATACATGTAAGTCTTATTGTGTTCCAGCCATGTATTCTAATTGGTGGCCAGTTTAATCAGTCCTAGGTTTCTATAGTCAGTCCCGTGGGAAATCTCTGCAGCAATGACACTGCAAGGTGAGGCACCTGTCAATGAAAACCCAACAGGTGAACAAGTATGGAGGGGTTATGTTTGCTATGAAAGGATTGTGTTTTGATATTATTATATTACTTACAGAAATATGTTATTTTTTTGTTCGCAGCCTCTGATTCCAAGGTTCAGCAATGGCCTCAGGAAATATGCAACAAAGTCACAAACGGTGAGCAAAGACTGAAAGAGTAGTAGCTTTACTGTCATAATGATAATCATTACAGTAGTTTGAGAAATATATTGTATATACTGTATTTATATAATGCATGTCACATCCTCTTATAAGTCTAATTGTGCTGTACCATTGTAACCTTTTTCCTGCATTGTAAATTGGAAGGTTTCCATTCTCTATTCTGTAAGGATACCTCACCAGCAAAAAGGTTGAAAATATATGGTTTACTTTTCCTTCTACCAGGACCTCAAGGAGGTACTTGCGGCGATGATCCCAGTTAAACAGGAGGAAATTAAGAGCTTTAGGAGTCAACATGGTTCCAGCAAGATCGGGGACATCCAGATCGACATGGTGGGACTGACATGCTATATCATTTGTTATGAAAGTAGAAATTATTTTCCAATGAGTTGTCTTGGAGTTTATGATAATTGTAAGAAGTAGAATTACGTAATCATAATGTGTAAAATCGTTGTTGTACAAGTTATTTGTGTGATGAAGTCTTGATGTTTGTCCCAGCTAACCCCAGCAGCCAGGTGAGTCCTCATTATATGTATTTGTTCAGATTTAGCATTGAATAATTTTTATTGATGTCTCCCCACCTCCAGCTGTATGGAGGCATGAGAGGTATGAAGTCCATGATCTGTGAAACATCTGTCCTGGACCCTGAGGAGGTATGGATTTTGCATTTTGTTTTTATTTCTTTGTTTATCAATTTGTTCTTTTGCAGATTTCCTGTTAGTGATTGTTACCATGAATTTACATTCTCCTAGTCATTGTCATATATGATTTATATCATTATATCAGTGCTTCATCTTTTGCGTGCTAATTGAGACAAGGACTTGCTTTAAATGTAATCAAAATGAATTGTCAGCTACAAACCTGTTGTTTCAGGCTCTGCACTATCATAATGTCCTTTTGCAAGACAATCTGGAACATAAGTTAACCTTTAGCCCTTCAGCCGGCTAAGGTAGCTGTTTGGCACCAAATGTGCATTGTTTATGGGGTTAGGCAGCTGGGAGAAGGTTAAGGGTAACCATGTTGCTGTTTTTCCTCCTTAGGGCATCCGTTTCCGTGGCCTGAGTATCCCAGAGTGTCAGACGGTCCTGCCCACGGCTCCGGGTGGGGAGGAGCCCCTCCCAGAGGGTCTGTTCTGGCTGCTGGTGACAGGAGAGGTCCCCACCCAGGAACAGGTACAGTAGGGTTAATGTCGTGAGGGAGGTGTTGGACTGTTAGTGTTGGACTGTTAGTGTAAGAACTAGTATACCTTTTGGAGACCTACAATGTACTGTACCTTTTGCTGGAATGCCCCATAACCATTACTTAGATTGTCTGCCTGCCATCATACAATACAAGGAGTCTATGGAAGATCCTTACTTACATATACCTGTAGTCTGCCATAACCTTTACACTTTAGCTTGCAAATTTGCATGGTAACAAATACAAAGTTCATGACGTGTAGAATCTGTATGAATGACCACAGTGGTGTGGTGACTGACCATGTTTTAGATTCCTGCTATCCACGTCAAATGTATTAATATACATTGTTTGTTTGATAGCAAAGGCCATTTGTTTGCATGTTAGCTAGCATCTCGCCTTGTCTAGAAGCTGTTTACTGTGCTCATGTTTTACTGTGTGGTGTCTCATGATTGGTTCTGATACTGTGTCGTGTCTACCCTACGCGCAGGCTGATTGGTTATCGCAGCAGTGGGCGAACAGAGCGGACCTCCCCTCCCACGTGGTGACCATGCTGGACAACTTCCCCAACAACCTCCACCCCATGTCACAGTTCAGCGCCGCCATCTCCGCGCTCAACAGCGAGAGCAACTTCGCCAAGAGCTATGCCGAGGGTGTGCACAAGACCAAGTACTGGGAGGTATGGAATAGAGTTCTTCAAAGTTATGTGACAACTGTTTTTAGTGCCATGGGCGTAGCCTCCTTTAAAACATCTGTTCTACAACTTGGTTATGGGCAGCATCTTGTGAACTCCGGGCACTGTGTACTGCTATGATGGACACCATATTTGTATCATAGGGGCATCCAAGCCAACTATGGGGGCAAACTATTTAACTTAAGAGGAATACATAATTAGATATATTTGGTAGCTTAGAATATAAAGGATCATGTGTATCTACTTTCAACCATCACCTGCATACTGTAAATTAAAGTTGGCAGTGCCATCGTCCACTGGTAGCTATTTCCTGTTTATTGAATAGTTGTCCATGAATGTTTTGCATTCAAATTGTACAAATGTATCCTTTTCCAGTTTGCCTATGAGGATAGTATGGACCTTATCGCAAAACTGCCAACTGTAGCGGCAAAGATCTACCGTAACCTTTACCGTGAGGGTTCAAGCATCGGCGCGATCGACCCTAAGAAGGACTGGTCTGCAAACTTCACGTCCATGTTGGGGTACGAGGAGCCCATGTTCACAGAACTGATGAGGTTGTACCTCACCATCCACAGGTAAATACCTCCTCAAACTTTTCTATATATATTATGTATGTCACAACTTACTTTGATATTGACACTTGCAAGCTAGGTAGCTTCCAAGGTAGAAATAAGCTGTCCAATTACTAGGTAAATTTCGTAGTAACAGAAAATCAAACACCACAATCTGTCTGAAAGCAGCTTAATACATGTACTGTAGTTCCTTTTGGCCCAATATATCATAAGAATAGCAGGAATTTAACTGTGGCACTGTTAAATATTTTGTTTGATATATAATATGTTTTTTTTCCATTTTCATTGTGCCATGCCTACAAATGAAAATAAGCTTTTCTTGTATACACGATATTACGTTAAATAAAGACCTTAGAATAGAGTAAGTCCCCCCCGTAAGTAGTTTTTGGACAATTTATAATTCCTTATCTTCCCTGTCCAGTGACCATGAGGGAGGTAACGTCAGCGCCCACACCTGCCATTTGGTGGGCAGCGCGCTGTCCGACCCTTACCTGTCCTTCGCTGCCGCCATGAACGGACTGGCAGGGCCCCTTCACGGGCTGGCCAACCAGGTAAGCACACAGATGATTATATCTCACAACTACATCGTATAATCAGGGCTTGATACCAACGGATAACAAAATTACCTCTTGTTGTTGACTAGTAAATTTGAAGAATACTTGTGATATTTTAACATTTTCAAAAATTCCTCCAACCTTGTTGACTTGTCTGATACTGAAAATGTATGTGTTGTATCCCTGTAGAAAGTGTAGGTATGACACGTTGCTGTATCTGTGTTGGAAGTGTTGGTATGGCAGAATGAGGTTGTTGTACCTAAAGTGTATTTGTTGTTGTATCCCTGTAGGAAGTGTTGGTATGGCTGACCAAGCTGCAGCAGGACCTGGGAGGTGAAGTGTCAGATGAAAAGCTGAGAGATTTCATCTGGAACACTCTCGAGGGTGGACAGGTAAGTACTTAGACTTACTCCTTACACTGAGTCACAGCACAACAGTATACAGTCAAACCTGTCTATAGCGGTCACTCAAGGGACTGGCCAAAACTGGCCGCTAAGAACAGGTGGCCGCTATGGAGAAAATGTCGATTAATTGACCACGAGTGACACATGTTTTCAGTACCCACTGAGATACATTTATTCACCGTACAGTACACATGTAAACAGGTAAGGCACATTTTAGAAGTTCGATTGTTGTTCTTTTACTCCTAGTTAGTTAAGGACAAAATACATGTTGCTCAGTTGTCACTTACTGTTCGTTTTCGACCGTTTTCAAACATAAAATCGTGGCGACAATTTTCCTCGGTCTCTTGTTGTGGCTTGTGTTGATCAGTATCTACCATTATGCTAATAGGGTACTCAGAAGAAGGTCGCTCTTTTGAGGGCTTTTTGTCTTTTCAGAAAATTGCAACAGCCCAAATTTTACATCATAGTAGTATTATCCACATTCATTTTGAAGCTTTTGTTATAGTAATTATCCTCAGTGATACTTTGCAGCAAAATAAATTTAGTATATTATACCTCCTTAACAGTGGTGTCTTCCGTTGACCTTTATGCTGCTACCTATCCAGTTTGTATCAGCGCCATTTTGAAAATTGCTCGAAACACGTTTTGAGCACAATTTGAATGAATTCCCGGTGAAAACGGAAATTGGGCCGGCATTCAAACATTTCACGAACTTACCGCATCAGGTACATGTGTGGGTTGTATTTTCCAAAAGGCTGCCGTAATATTTGTCCAGTCGAAATGCACAGAAATTGTCAATTTTACCACGATGTACAAACGCAAGCCATGTGAAGAAAACTATACTTGACTTCGCGTCAAACCATGGATTTTCTAACAAAGATAAAACATTCTGGTTTTCTATATTATGATCCTATCCAGTTGAGGCCGCATAAATTTGATAACTGCGTGAAAAAATGAAGATTTTGAACCCGGCGTGCGGTGGCGATGCGGCTTCTACCGGCGCGCCGTGACCGTTATCGGCAGTGTTACTGTACTCGCGGGACCGAAAATCGTCTGGCCGCGACCGCGTTGGACAGGTGGCCGCTATAGCCTCATTCTTAATGCTTACTCTCACCTCTCAAATAGAAGTACCCCCTGGAATAGAAGTACCCCCCGGACAAATTTTCAAAATGTAATATAAGTACCCCCTGGAATAAAAGTAGCCCCCGGAAAATTTCAAAAATCGACAGTCGAGGCTAGGTAAACTGTGTCCATACATGTACAACTGTCACTGTCAGAGGGAAATAAGATAATTAGCAGGTAGGTAACTTATATTCAGTCAATTATGCCATACCTATTAAGTATATAGATATTGAACAGAATAACTGTCCATAGCTTGTTCAAATCATGATGATCTTCCTCGCCTCTTCGTAAAATATAATAGTAATATTGAAAAATTGGGCATAGGTTCCCCGCTATGACCCCTAACCGGGGGCCACGGTGCTTTCAAATTCAACAAGTGAAAATGTACATGATACATGCTTTTCTACTTGGAACTTGAAGCAAGTGATCAAAGAAAATTGTTATATCATTTTATTATGACTGACAATCAGTGACATATAACAAAAATCATCAGAGTACTTTTAAAAGTTAAATGTACCTGATCATATTTTCTAAAGACATCAACCACAAAAAAACACAAATATGAACACAGTCCTTCCACAGAAGAAATATGTCTATAAACTTTTGCTCCATAGCGTCGAAAACAAAGTGAGACGCTCGGATTTCGAGTTCCCGCGGTAAATCCCACAATATTGAATAGAGATCGACTGTAAAAGTAGCTCAACGTCACAGACCGCACATACTAAGAAGTTACCCATTACGTGTTGAAACTAGAAACCCGCGATGAACCGCCAAAATTGGGAAAATCTTATGATTATTTAAAAAAATGAACCCTCTGAAAATAAATATGGCACTGTGTGTCTATCGTTGCCCAAAAAATATAATATTTCCATGCGTTTACGGTATCATTTTAAAGATCGGTATCCGCACTACGCAATATGCTGCTAGTTTTACTGTCGCCATGCCTGAGAGTGGCGGCCATGTTTCGCGATTTCGCGCTGTTGTTTACCGAATCATATCGGACATGTTTCTGCCGTTTTAGAGATTTTGTGGCCTCAAAATACATATCACAAGGGAAGTTAAGTTATGATTGTTGTTTTAACGTGTTACATGTCTTCTGCGAACAAATAATTCTTCCGCCGCGCTGCCGATACTACGGATATAGTGGTCAGGAAATTATTATTCCCTGTGTAGGCGAGCACCCTACTCCACACGTTTTTGATCAGCGTGCTTTGGTTTACGATGTAAACAGAGACTATCAAAGTTATTTATATGAAAATTGTATTTTAAAATGTCAATGTCGCGTCTTATTTTCCGGTTTACTTTGTAGCGTCATAGCGATATCGACCGATATGTTACGAGTGCCGCCAGGATACTTTTCCCAAGGCCGTCAAAGCGGCGAGAAAATAAACGCCGGTAGGCCGAAAAATAGCGAATTACGAGCAAAAATACCGGGGAAATATGGACAGAAAAACCTTAACTTACGATTTTAGAGGGATTCCTGGTTTGCAAAGCCTCAATTTTTCAAAAAATTAATAAACGTACCGTCTAGAATAAGAAAGTACAGGGTGGAACTATTGGCGAAAAAAAATAAACGTACCGGTACGTTTATTTGAGAGGTGAGAGTATGTCAATGGGAAAAATCCAAGGGACCGACAAAAAGTGACCATTATGGGCAGGTGGCCGCTATGCAAAGGTGACCGCTAATACAGGTTTGACTGTACTTGATTTTGTGCCAAGGGAAATGCAACAATACAGATGGCTTTTGAATTTATTTTTTTCTCATTCAGTCAGGAATAATGCACTTTTGTAAGGAAATCCACAACCTTAAGTTAGAATATGACTGCAAAATTGTTCTTGAAGGTTGAAAGTAAATTCTTGTTTCTCCATGTAGTGTCATTTACAAAACTTACCTGTCTATGTCAGAGAGAATTGGAGGTAAAGGTAGATGGACAGGTGATACTAGTTTTCAAACCAAGTTGTTGTATGCTCGAAAAACAGCTTACAAGCATTTAAAAACCTGCTGCCAAGCTAATTGTACAGGGTAGTAGAATCCATGCTTTGTTGTCAGAGGTTTGATGCGCATTTCTCCCGTTAGGTTGTCCCTGGTTACGGCCATGCAGTGCTTCGTAAGACGGACCCCCGCTATACGTGCCAGCGAGAGTTTGCCCTGAAACACCTGCCCGACGACCCCATGTTCAAACTGGTGTCTCAGCTGTACAAGGTGGGGAAACATCATGGCAAAAATGCTTTCTGTAATCTGAAGTCTATGATGCTAGCACGGCTTAGTTTTTATGCATACCAAAGAAATTATTGGTCTAAAACTCAAAGCCACACCAGTGAAATTTGTTTTTTCTTGGATTGGAAAAAAAAGCATGCTACCAGATACTCTGGAATTTAGTCTCTTAGTAACTGCTGAATCATTCTGAGCCTATACCGGTACTACATGTACCAAGTAAAGATTAGTCAAGGAATGATAAGGTCACTACAAACTCCCTGGCATTTGGGACCACGTTTTGCTACATGCTTGCCTATTTCTTGACCACAGATTGTGCCTGGTGTTCTGCTGGAGCAGGGGAAGGCTAAGAACCCCTGGCCCAACGTGGACGCTCACAGCGGTGTGCTGTTGCAGGTAAGAACTTTGCCTACGTGCCCAGGCCAGTAACTGGCCCCTTGCTCTCCTTGAGGTTCCTTCCAGAAGTCCTGTCCGATGCCTCTGCTACTTGGACAGCAAAATATTGTAACATACCCAAGGGACCACAAGTCAATGGCAATGCTGTATCATAGACCCATACAATCCTACATTTTTGCCATCGCCAAGAAGTGTAAAGAAACCAAACTATATGTTAAACTATATTTGTACAAACATGTTTATATTTGTAAATATACCTTTGTTGTAACCTGTACTTAGTGCAATTCGGCAAAAATGTACACTAAAGGTCTTCATTCATTAATTTCACCCTAGAAGGATGGCCAAAATCACGTTCAGCTCAAAGAGTATGTCACATTTTCATCTTCTTTGTCTAGCAATCCTGATGATGTTTTTTTCCTTGTTGTTTCTGCAGTATTATGGCTGTAAAGAGATGCAATACTACACCGTACTGTTCGGAGTGTCCCGCGCCCTTGGCTGTCTCGCCTCGTACATCTGGAGCCGCGCCCTGGGCCTCCCGTTGGAGCGACCCAAGTCCATGTCCACCGAGGGGCTGAAAAAGCTGGTCGGAGCATAATAACACGCTCGACCATGACCGTAGCAAGGCATAGAACGAACACAATGTCTTGGAAGAAGTCCATATTATTACTTCCTTCGCACCTCCAAAGTCTACAGCTAGAAACCCTTCCCCTTTTTGATACAGTTTTAACCATGACTTCAGTAGGTGATTGGCAAATGTTGAAAGACAGTGGTCCTGTATAATGTAGATGGCTGAGAGCTGTTGTAAAAAAAGTGCTGCTTGGAAAAGGCCATAACTTCTTGTGATATCTGTTAGCACCTTGGTCCCGCATATCCTTTGTGGATTATATCCCCCTCTCCCTTGCTGCATTTACCTCAGACAACTATATCCTATGAAACAACCTCTAGATGTATGGTAAAAAAAAAAAATGTACTTCCTCGTTGATACTGTTGTGTCACAAAGATACTCAACTGCATACAAAAGACGTGAAAACATTTATAAAAAATACTTGTTCAGCCACAAGTATTGTATTCTACTCACTTGTATTCAGCTAGCTTTTAACCCTGCAGTGAGAAAATTCATGGCAGACAGGTCTTTGGAGGTTTTGAAAGAAGCATGGGATTTCTAAGCATTGAGAATAGATCATATAGGTAATAGAAAGCAGCTGATTTTTCGTGTACGTGACTATCTTTGATATGTGAGCTGGGATATTTTATCTTGTGCCTGTGAACGTGGCTGACTACAGGGTGATTTGAAATGTGGTGTTGACATGCAATTTCCTCCCTGAAGCTTTCAAAACACATCTTTACTGTACATATTATGAAAAAGTCTAAAAGCGAGCATCAATATTTTATCGTTTAGACATTGCAGGAAGACAAGAAGTGGTGGAAATACCGTCAAACAAACACCCTGGTAGACAGCCTATGACAATTTTTGTTGTTAACAAAACTTAGCATTTTCAACCTTCAATAAAATATATCCAACACAAAATAGCTACATGTTCTCATCGCACTGACGACCAGACAATGCAACGGAAAGTTCAGCTGTGTGAATGCGAAAATTATGTCACGGCAACTGACTGACTTTTCAGGCTAAGTAATGCTGTGAATAACTGAACGTGACACATACATGTATTTGTGACCAGAAATATTTATAGCAAATCATATCCACGTCTGATTTGCACTCTGTGTAACACAGATAAGAAAACTGAGAACAAAACTGTCATGAGTATCACCATCCCCACCCTTAGCTCTTTTACGTTACTTGATATCTACTCCATGTAATGAAGAAAAAATTTATCTTAGCCATCTTAATTTTGGTAGTGTTCCAATAGTACAAAGCAGTGCAGTGGAATTTGTGTGTGGAAAAATTATGGTAACAATGTGGTTTATTTTTCTATCCCATCAGAAAGTTTTGCACTCTGGGAACAAGACCGAGAAGGAACTTTAACATGTCTAGATTCTTGTTCCCAGAGTAAGGAAACTGCATGGGATTTCTTTCATTCTTCATAATGAGAAACGTTTTGGGAGTTCAGATGGAATAAAGAGCTATATTTTGTTCTTTGAATTCGGACAGTCTCCCATGTTTTGTACAGATGTTAAACTACGAAGTGGTCTTTCACATGTAAGCTGTTTAAATATTGTGGGAATAAACAGGCCTAGTGTCGACATGTCTCGGTTCTATACTGCTGCTTTTTGTAACTAGGAAAGTATTTGGTAACAATTATGGACAGGTTCGTATTATAGTGTAATTTATATCGGGAAAATAGTGACATATAAATGTACTGTAATTCTTGTTTCTTTCACTCTAACATTATATTTACTGTTTTCACGGTCACCTCTGTACTGTGAACTTATCATCACCATGAAAAACCTGATATTATTTACTAGTATGATTCCTTCACACAGCCTTTCTGTAAATCACATGCCGCCACCATGAAGTTAAAGTTCAGTGAAAATGTCCATTTTCCTTCTACCATGAAATTTGGCTACAGTGAAGATAAAGTGAATTACAGTAGTTTGTAGCAGTGAACATTGTCATGTTCCTATTGAGCACTTAAATGTCAGGATGTTATTACAGGTTTGCGATAGCAAAACCTGTTCTGTTTTTGCATCCAAGGATGGGGGCGGCCATGTTGGATGTGACCATTTTATTGGGAGGGGTGTTTCTTTTCGCTAATGTTGGGTGTGACTATTTTGACGGAGGGGTGTTTTTCTTGCTAGTTTTCTTTTTTTTGTTTTCTTGCTAATTTTTCTTGCTTTGGGTTGGGTGTGACCATTTTTACTGGAGGGATGTTGTTTTCACTAATGTGTGGGTGTGATAGATGGAAGTTATTAGTGTGGCGGTGTTGTGACCTTGCCGTTGGCACAAATGGACACAAGGCCCACTGTACTAAAGGACGAGCAAGGTCCACTGAGCATCATGTTGTTGAGGTCTTGTCGAAAAGTAGGGGACGACAAGATCCCCAACGATAGAGGGTTAATAAAGATTTGTTATTTAATGTGATGTTGGATTAGAAAGTGTTGAAATCGATAATATTGGGGGTGTTTTTTGTCGCTAATGTTGGTTCCCTATATTTTTCCTAGTTTTGGGTTTGGTGTGACCATTTTGACCGGAGGGGTGGTTTTTGCCACTTATGTTAGGTGTAAGAGATGAATGTTATTAGTGTGGTGGTGTTGTGACCTTGCCGTTGGCACAAATGGACACAAGGCCCACTGTACTAAAGGACGAGCAAGGTCCACTGAGCATCATGTTGTTGTGGTCTTGTCGAAAAGTAGGGGACGACAAGATCCCCAACGATAGAGGGTTAATAAAGATTTGTTATTTAATGTGATGTTGGATTAGAAAGTGTTGGAATCGATAATATTGGGGGTGGTTTTTGTCGCTAATGTTGGTTCCCTATTTTTCCTAGTTTTGGGTTGGGTGTGACCATTTTGACCGGAGGGGTAGTTTTTGCCACTTATGTTAGGTGTAAGAGATAAATGTTATTAGTGTGGTGGTGTTGTGACCTTGCCGTTGGCACAAATGGACACAAGGCCCACTGTACTAAAGGACGAGCAAGGTCCACTGAGCATCATGTTGTTGTGGTCTTGTCGAAAAGTAGGGGACGACAAGATCCCCAACGATAGAGGGTTAATAAAGATTTGTTATTTAATGTGATGTTGGATTAGAAAGTGTTGGAATCGATAATATTGGGGGTGTTTTTTGTCGCTAGTGTTGGTTCCCTATATTTTTCCTAGTTTTGGGTTGGGTGTGACCATTTTGACCGGAGGGGTGGTTTTTGCCACTTATGTTAGGTGTAAGAGATGAATGTTATTAGTGTGGTGGTGTTGTGACCTTGCCGTTGGCACAAATGGACACAAGGCCCACTGTACTAAAGGACGAGCAAGGTCCACTGAGCATCATGTTGTTGTGGTCTTGTCGAAAAGTAGGGGACGACAAGATCCCCAACGATAGAGGGTTAATAAAGATTTGTTATTCAATGTGATGTTGGATTAGAAAGTGTTGGAATCAATAATATTGGGGTTTTTTTGTCGCTAATGTTGGTTCCCTATATTTTGCTTTGTTTTGAGTTGGGTGTGACCATTTTGACAGGGGTGATTTTTGCCACTAATGTTAGGTGTAAGAGATGAATGTTATTAGTGTGGTGGTGTTGTGACCTTGCCGTTGGCACAAATGGACACAAGGCCCACTGTACTAAAGGACGAGCAAGGTCCACTGAGCATCATGTTGTTGTGGTCTTGTCGAAAAGTAGGGGACGACAAGATCCCCAACGATAGAGGGTTAATAAAGATTTGTTATTCAATGTGATGTTGGATTAGAAAGTGTTGGAATCAATAATATTGGGTTTTTTTTGTCGCTAATGTTGGTTCCCTATATTTTGCTTTGTTTTGGGTTGGGTGTGACCATTTTGACAGGGGTGATTTTTGCCACTAATGTTAGGTGTAAGGGATGAATGTTATTAGTGTGGTGGTGTTGTGACCTTGCCGTTGGCACAAATGGACACAAGGCCCACTGTACTAAAGGACGAGCAAGGTCCACTGAGCATCATGTTGTTGTGGTCTTGTCGAAAAGTAGGGGACGACAAGATCCCCAACGATAGAGGGTTAATAAAGATTTGTTATTCAATGTGATGTTGGATTAGAAAGTGTTGGAATCAATAATATTGGTTTTTTTTTGTCGCTAATGTTGGTTCCCTATATTTTGCTTTGTTTTGGGTTGGGTGTGACCATTTTGACAGGGGTGATTTTTGCCACTAATGTTAGGTGTAAGAGATGAATGTTATTAGTGTGGTGGTGTTGTGACCTTGCCGTTGGCACAAATGGACACAAGGCCCACTGTACTAAAGGACGAGCAAGGTCCACTGAGCATCATGTTGTTGTGGTCTCGTCGAAAAGTAAGGGACGACAAGATCCCCAACGATAGAGGGTTAATATAGATTTGTTATTTAATGTGATGTTAAATTAGAAAGTGTAGGAGACGTGATCTTAAAGAACATGGCAGTTGTGGTCTTGTCAGAGATGTAGGGATGACAGCCACAAAAACAATGAACGATTAGTTTGTTTAATGGTGAGATGGCCAATTAGCTTTTGGAATAAAATTAAGTCAATTTTGTAATGGTGAATACTTAAGACAATTTTGAAATGGTGAATACTTAAGTCAATTTTGAAATGGTGAATACTTAAGACTCTTTCCTTCTTACAATAAAGAATGGCCGATGTATAAACACGGTTTCTTTTAGATGCCGATTTGAAGACGACCACATCAAGGATAAAGAAATGACACAGAGACAAGGATTCCCACATACTTACCAAGGGAGACGTAAACGTTATAACACTGACTGATAATGACCTCATAATGTTGGCTTACTACGATCCTTATTAATTACTGAATGTCTCTATTGCTCTTTTGACCTTAATTTCCTAGTTTTACAAATCTCTCGTCTCCTGTCTTACTCTGCTCACACAACATTGATTACTTTATCTCTTCGCTGCAGTTCACTTAAACAAATGAATAACCGTCAAAGAATTATAGCACAACAATTAGCAGACTAATTCTAAAGTAACCGTTCCAAGTTTGGTAAGGAGTTGCACTGTAACTTCTTGGACGTAAGTGACGGAGTGAAATGTTACTGCAGCTTGCAGTTGCATACACATTTGTATTGGGTTTCTACCATTCGTACATCCGGTTTGATTTTAACGAGGTTAATCACCTGTATTTTCTTTCATAACGTTATACATGCAAAATCCGCTTCTAAAAGTTGCACACTAAAATAAACAACAAAATAGACAATACGTATTCGTTTGAATCAAATAAAGTGGACAACATGTGCACGCCAGTGTGTGGATTCTCTAAATCGTGTCAGGTAATGTCTGGTTGTAACAGCACAATCATTGTAACACGGCTTTGATGCTGGTCCGGCAGTGGAAGGTCTCCGGCGACCTCCCCTGATGCGGTGAGAGTCTGTGTGGGAAACGGCCAGATTGCTCCAGGCCTGGATTGTTCCTCCCTAGTGCACGTGGATACCGGGTGCCCCGGATGACCTTGTAGTCCGGTATAGGTGACCTGTGCAGGGATCGAGAAAAAAACATACAGAAACATATCAACCTGAATGCTCTCTTCTTTGGTTCTTGTCGTCTCTGAAGACGGTAGACAGCTTCGGTCGATTTAACCTCTTGAATTATTGACTTGAATTAGACTATTCCAAAATCATGATTGGCTTTTCTTTTTCAAAGTTGTTGGCGGTGGCGTGTTAGTCATGTAGTTGCTAGGTCCTACAGCCACAGGGAAACAAAATTTAGAATGTATGTGACACTGATAAGCTGTTTGACATATTTCTTAGTACCTACGAATATGGCGTGTTATACTTACTTCAAGGTTTTGGAGTTCGATTAAAAAAATAGGGCTCGAAATTCGCATTTTAGTACAGGTAAAATTGTACTAATTTTATCTTTAGCTAGGAAAACAACATTTGGAGTTAAATATGCGTGAAACTGATAAGCAATTTCACAATTTTGGGTCCCTAGGAATTTGACCTCTTATCCTGTAACTAAGGTGAGTGAAGAGTGTACGTGTAGGGCTCAACATCTGCATGCTAGCACAGGTAAAATTGGAGTTGTGCAGGTAGTTTTGACGGACTTTTACTAATTTAGGCCCCCATTCCGTTGATCGAATTGAGTTATCTGTGAAATCTTTGGTCGCTCATAAAAGGTTGCTGCATTTGAGATTTTGGGTCGCCGTAGAGATTCCACTTGAGCACGTTTTCCAGGAGTTCGGCACTCTCACGGCGATCTGGTCAATTTTACGTTTTTTTATGGTATTCATTATATCTTCGAATTATTGTTTTATTAATTACAAATCTTTATAAGTATTCATAAATGTTTCTAACAAAAGAAAATACGAGAATACTATGTTTCAGAAGTTGTTCTGATCATTTGCAAACATTTCGAAAGTGACTGTCAAAAGAGATGATTTTTTTTAATAGATTTGAAATATAGATAGCCAGATAGGTTTATTTCATATTTCGAAATATTTCGAACTAAAGATATGGGTCATTTGCCCCCCGTAACCGTGTTGTGACTTGGAATGGGGTCCTTATGTCGCCGTGAGAGCGCGGCGAAAGCGCCGTCCAAGTGGAATGGGGGTATAACTGATACTTTAAGAATTGGACGAATGCGCCGTATCCTTTTTTTTTCTACATTTGTAATTATGTTGAGCCCAACATACTGTTGGGCGCAATATATTGTGTTCGTATGGTTTCTTTCTCCTGTTAAATCTTGTAATCGACTCAGCTCGGTCGTCCCTGCACCAACTGAGCTGAAAATTGGTATACATGTAGAGTGGGTAAATACCCTGGGAGCATTTTTTAAATTTTTTTCGATATTGACCTTCAACGTGATTTTATTGAGGTTTTTCTGACCCAAAACGTACATTTTGGCCTCCTGTGCTCTGGAAATACATCCAAATGACCTGAAATTTGCTATGGTGGTATAGTGAACAAATATTTAAAGAATCCCATTCGCACTTTTGGCATACAATACTTCGAAATGCGATTTTAGAGGGTGTTTTGGGAAGAAGATCGGCTATTTTCCTCATATGGGGTCACTGACCTATAGGTCACATCTTTATTCATCTGGCCGGGTTGACTAATTCGGTCAGCCAATGAGAGAGCGCAGATTTATCAAGCTCAACCTGATTGGTTGAAATAGTCAATTTAATTAGGGGCACTACTAGTACTCTGACAGGTGCAGACACAACTTCACTACTCCCTGGCTCACATCCTCGTGTTGTAAGTTATTGTTGTGTCCTACTGAAGTTATGTAAGTGCAATTGAGAAGGTTCAAAACTTTTCTGGTGGTATTTTTCGACACACACGGTGTTTTTCTTATTTTGACACTGCATGGAAACAAAGATTTCTACAAGTTCGCAAGCTTGGACACTATGGTAAAACCTGACATTTCCTCGCTATGTACACGAATTTTCTACCCCTCTGTCACCAAGATTGTGCACATAAAGTACCCAACGTTTCCCACCTTAGGAAACATCCCGTGTCGGGACGTTGACAATAACATTAACATTAACAATAGAGAGTTGTGAAGTGCGTGAAAATTTACGTTGAGCTTGCTTTGAGTAGTTGTTTAAAGTTTTTGGCTAAAAATGACGTAAATCAGTAAGAATTTTCAACCTCCTTACGTAAACCCCTGTTACATGTCTATACTATCGGGCCGCGGGGAAGTCTTGAATATCGGCGCTGATCGATAGCGCATTAAACAAAATGTGTGGCGTAGCGTTGTACTAAAAAAATAATAGCATTTGAATATGGGTGCCTGGAAGAGCCCATCCATGCATAGGGTTTCAAATTGGGAGAGATCCATTTCTGACTGGTCTTCAATTCAATTATTCATTCAAATACCAACATTGCAGACATACAACAAACGTTAGCCTCTATGCCACAGTCGATTTTTGCGTGGGGAGGAAAATGGGCGAAACAAGTTGCATTTGCTCCCGCAAATGTTGCCTTTCTAGTTACCTTCGCCGAGAAGGTTATGCAGAGGGTAGCGTTTGTATGTATGTGTGTATGTATGTAATGTACAGCATAACTCGAGAAGGCTTGGATGGATTGTCTTGATATTTGGTAGGTGGGTAGGTCTTGATGAGACTAGGAAATGATTAGATTTTGGGTCCCCTAGCGGCTTGTTACGGTACTGCAGCAGAACTTCCTGTTTCGATATCTCGTGTTCTGGACAAGCTATGGAACTGATTTTTCAGTGGTAGATTGCTCTTTGGACAGAGAGTCAGTGGTATAGGTTTTGGCCCCCTAGCGGCTTTTTTGGAACTGCAGGAGCAGGTTTTGGTTCAGACTTTGAAAGGGAATAACTCAAGAAGAGCTTGATGGATGGTAATGATTTTTGGTAAGTAGATAGCTTGAGTGATGATGTACATGATTAGATACTTATTATGTAAATCAGTATCTGATTTGCATAATTAATGAGGAAAGTTTATATATCCGCCAAATTCCACGATAGGACTCCCAAAGATGTGACATATGTAACTGAAGAAGAGAGAAATATTACTAGATATCAATTATGCAAATGAAGACCTCATTTGCATAATTAATGAGAAAATACTGTAACTCAAGATGGGCTTGATGGATGTTTATGATTCTGGTATATAGGTAGCTTACGTGATGCTTTGTATGATTGGACGATAATTATGCAAATCAGATTTTAATTTGCATAATTAATGAGACAATTTTAAAAACCCGTTGTGTTCCATGATATGACTATTGAAATATGTGACATTTGTTATTAAGGAATTTTGATACATAGAAAATATACAAATGAAGGCCTAATTTGCATAATTAATAATAAACTACTATAATTCCATACAGGTAAATGATGGCAATTTCATACTTATGTCATTTGAAAGTTATGTGAATGTGAGCATCGTTGAATCAAATTATGCTAATAAGGACCTCATTTGCATAATTCATTATAAATGTTACTTTTGCATAATTCATGATAAATGTCACTTTGTTAGCATAACCTTCTTTGTTAAGCTCATACTTTTGTTTTTTGGGTGAAGAAGATCAACTGGTATGATTTATAATTGATGAGAAACACTCAAAAAGGTTAAAATCATTTGGCGAAGGTATGAGGTCGTGGAACTCTAGTTTTTTATGTTTTTTACACGTGAACAAATGCGACGTATCATTTTTCTACATTTTTAATTTATCTTCAGCTAATTCTACAATTGTCGGGGGTTGAGGTTTTCAAACGTGGACAAATGAGATGTACTGGAATTAGTTTGGGAATTTTTACGTTTGTCAGGCGTAAAATTTTAATACGTGGATGATACATGCGACGTATAATTTTTTCTAACTACACAACTAATTCTAAATTAATTTGTCGGGGGGGGGGGGCTTTGCACATTTTCATACTTGACAAAAAGATGTACTAGAATTGCATTTCTACGTTTTTCGGGCATATGATTTATGGTTTTCATACGTGGACGATGGGACGTTTTTTTGTACATTTGTACTTTGTCTTCAGTTAATGCTACATTTGTCAGGGGTGAGATGTACTGGAATTAGTTTTGGAATTTCTACATCTGTCAGGCGTATGATTTTCATACGTGGACGAGTGCGACGTATTATTATTTTCTACAGTTGTAGTTTTTCTACTGTAACAGTCTACATTTGTCGGGGATGTAGATTTTTAAATGTGTACAAATAAGTTGTATTGGAATTAGTTCTTATACGTGGACATGCGACATACTAGAATTAGTTCTGGAATTTCAACGTTTGTATGGCACATGATTTTGAAACGTGGATGAATGCGACGTATTTCTAAATTCTAGGCTGCTAAGTTATTGCTCATTTTTCATCAAACCTAAAAAGGTTCAGTAACACTTTTAACAGCAATTCTGAATATCAAACATACGTCGAGATGGTTTCGAAAATTAAATGGCTACTTGCCGAAATCTCTATCTTGCCATGAAAGGTATCTGAAATGACCACGAAAGCGTAACGTTAACATACAAACTGAAAAGACCTACCTGCACAAAAACAGAAACAGACGCCTCTTACCTTGGTTCTGTACAGATCGGCTCTGGTATGGTGTTATTTGTCCTTCCAGTCTCAGAATCTAAATTTCCATAGTCGAGTCCTGTCTGCGGAACGTGCAACAACTTTTCCTGCCTTGGAGATTAATGAACAAACGTCTGGTGTTGCTATTTTCAAACAGTCCATATTCTTCAGTCTCTTCTGGCCGTGCTTCCCCGTTGTTGTTTCCACTGCTGACATGGAGGTGATACATCCCTTCTTGCTCACCATGTTGTCACAACTTTCGATAAACTCTGAGAGTTTAGAAATCTCCATATTATCGCTAGAAATGAGTTGTTTTCTAACACAAGAAACGCCCTTTGTTCTCATACGTCTAGACACTGTGGCCACGGTACTCGACTGTGACTGCAGCTGTCCGCCCACCAGACCAGTACCCTGTAACTGATACTCCCATGGGTGCATCCATGTTGCTGTGCCTGGAGAAGTCATTAACTCGGAAACAGGGCTTAAAATTGATACCCAGTCAAAGTTTCCATCACAAGTGACAATGGCACCATCCCAACTTTGCTAACATGTCATACCATTTATGGTCTATATCTATATACTATATTGCCTGAAAGACCTAAAATTTGGTCATAACAAGATGTAACATTGACGATGGATTAAGGGCAAGAGTAACGGATTATGGTTAGGGTTATGGATTAATTAAGGTTATGGTGACGGATTAAGGGTAAGGATGACAGATTAAGGGAAAAGGTGACGGATTAGGTTATCGGGTGACAGATTAACGGCTATGGTGACGGATTAAGGGTTATGGCGACGTGACTGATTGAGGGCAACCACTGTGAGGGATCAAGGCTTTCGTGACAAATTAAGGGTTATGGAGACGGATTAAGAGCAAGGATGGATGATGAAGGTCAAGGGCAACGGATTAAGGGCCAGGGTGACGGATTAAGGGAAAGGATGGCGGATTAAGGGAAATGATTACAGATTGAGGGTAAGGATGGCGGATAAGGGGAAATGATTACAGCTTAAGGGAAAGGTAACGGATTAAGGACTAAGTTGACGGATTAAGGGTAAAGATGACGGATTAAGGGAAATGATTACGGATTAAGCGAAAGGGTGACGGATTAAGGATTGTGGTGACGGATTAAGGGCAAAGGTGGCGGATTAAGGGCTATAATGATGGTTTAAGGGTGATGGTGACGGATTAAGAGCAAAGATGGCTGATGAAGGTCAAGGGCAACGGATTAAGGACTAGGGTAACGGATTAAGGGATAAAGTGACAGATTAAGGGTAAGAATGGCGGATTAAAGGAAATAAGTACAGATTATGGGAAAGGGTAACGGATTAAGGGCTAGGTTGATGAATTAAGGGTAAGGATGGCGGATTAAGGGAAATGATTACAGATCAAGGCGAAGGGTAACGGATTAAGGACTAAGGCGACGGATTAAGGGTAATGATGGCGGATTAAGGGAAATGAGTACAGATTAAGGGAAAGGGGTAGCGAATTAAGGACTAAGGCGACGGATTAAGGGTAAGGATGGCGGATTAAGGGAAATTATTACAGATTAAGGGCAAGGATGACGGATTAAAGAGGAATGATAACAGATTAAGGGAAAGAGTGATGGATTAAGGATTGTGGTGACGGATTAAGGGCAAAGGTCGCGGATTAAGGGCTATGGTGACGGTTTAAGGGTGAAGGTGACGGATTAAGGGGAAGGATGGCTGATGAAGGTCAAGGGCAACGGATTAAGGGCTAGGGTGACGGATTAAGGGATAAAGTGACAGATGAAGGGTAAGGATGGCGGATTAAGGGAAATGAGTACAGATTATGGGAAAAGTTAACGGATTAAGGACTAAGGTGACGAATTAAGGATAAGAATGGCGGATTAAGGGAAATGAGTACAGATTAAGGCAAAGGGTAACGGAGTAAGGACTAAGGCGACGGATTAAGGGTAAGAATGGCGGATTAAGGGAAATGAGTACAGATTAAGGCAAAGGGTAACGGAGTAAAGACTAAGGCGACGGATTAAGGGTAAGAATGGCGGATTAAGGGAAATAATTACAGATTAAGGGAAAGGGTAAAGGACTAAGGTGACGAATTAAGGATAAGAATGGCGGATTAAGGGAAATGAGTACAGATTAAGGGAAAGGGTAACGGATTAAGGACCAAGGTGACGGATTAAGGGTAATGATGGCGGATTAAGGGAAATGATTACAGATTGAGTGTAAGGATGGCGGATTAAGGGAAATGAGTACAGATTAAGGGAAAGGGTAACGGATTAAGGACTAAGGTGACGGATTAAGGGTAATGATGGCGGATTAAGGGAAATGATTACAGATTGAGTGTAAGGATGGCGGATTAAGGGAAAAGAGTACAGATTAAGGGAAAGGGTAACGGATTAAGGACTAAGGCGACGGATTAAGGGTAATGATGGCGGATTAGGGGAAATGAGTACAGATTAAGGGAAAGGGTGACGGATTAAGGACTAAGGTGACGGATTAAGGGTAAGGATGGCGGATTAAGGGAAATGATTACAGATTAAGGGCAAGGATGACGGATTAAGAGGAACGATAACAGATTAAGTAAAAGGGCGACGGATTAAGGATTGTGGTGACGGATTAAGGGCAAAGGTCGCGGATTAAGGGCTATGGTGACGGTTTAAGGACAACGCTGAGGGATTAACCCTCATCCGACCGTATGGGGTCCAATTGGACCCCAGGCGTGTTTTAATGTGTGCCATATCAACATTTTTCGTCGGTGAAAAAAATCCTTCAATGAGTTTGTTCATGTATATGTCTTACAACTCCTGATAAATTTTTACCGGGATTGGCCGATTTTTGGGGAAGTTATACTCTAAAGTGTGCGTGTTGTCCGCTGGGGTCCAAACGGACCCCAGATGATTTCGCATTGTTTATCACGTTATTTGAAAGAAATTCCTCATAACATCCAAACGGTATAATATATCCTCACCAAATTTGCAGGGAGTGATGTTCACGTAAAGTTTGATAATTTCTGTAAATTTAGTGACGTTATGACGTAATATGACGTAATTATGACGTCATCGATGTGATTTTATAGGCTAAATAGGAAAGTCCCGTAATATCGAAAGGTATTAGACAAAATAGAGTGTATTATTGATTTTAAGGTATGCCATGGCATGCGACGTCAATGGCAATTACGTTGACGTCAAAATGACGTCAAGGAATGAAATCATGTGTAGTTAGCGATCACTGGGATCCACCATCTTGGATCGGCCATTTTGAAATTTTTAAAATACATTTTTTTCCATTTATGACCCCAAATCAAAAAGAAAGGGACTGGAAACATTATTATGAATGTTACTGGTTAAAAAAATACCAGGTAGTGATGAATTTGAAGGCAAAAAGCCTGTTTATACCTAAAATATTAATCTTGTCCGCCATCTTGGATTTTGAGCGATTACGTCATCGAATTAGCATAAATTATGAATAATAAATCATGAAAATTACATCTAATTACATATGATGTTATACATGTTGGAAAACTAGTGTGGTTGAGCAAGAGAACCTGAGAAATATCATTGTTCTTTTAAAAAATAGTGACTTTTTGTATAAAATGCCTGTCAGAAAACCCGTTGCCATGGCAACAGTAAAAAGGATGAACTTAAACTATTATCATAGAATTGTTGCCAACTAAATTTTAGGAAAAGTCACCAAGTTTGGTAGTCCTAGCATATGTCGTTTGGCAGTTATACGATGCCAAAGTAGGCGCGAGCACTTTTAGTCCCCCCAGTCTATAGATAGGGTTGAAGGAAAATTCGGGTTCTCCTCATTTTCTGCATAAATTATGATAATGAGCATTACTCATCAACACCAAAACTTGTCAAAATATTCTCCATAGATTATTGAAACAGAATATGCATAATAACTACAATAAGATCCACCAGAATTATATTTAGGGGGCAAAGCAAAATGGGGTCCGTTTGGACCCCATACGGCCAGATTCGTCGCAAAAATGTGTCGGTCGGATGAGGGTTAAAGGCTTTCGTGACAGATAAGGGGCAAGGGTGACAGACTTGGGTCTCTGCTGACATATTAATGTTTATGATAACGGTTTAAGGGCAATAGTGACGGATTCACTTCACAAATCACTATGCAGCGCAGATGACAGCTTCTTCAAATAATGTACATCTTTGTCTAAGCTTCCTGCACACCATAGTGCATGGTAATATATCGTTACTGTATTCTGCAATCCTGTTTGAAAGATTTCTTAACAAAAACACCCCTGCTAAGGGACCGAAACTTACCCCACTTCTTTCTTACGTGAAATTCAAAAGTGGGGTAATTATGCAAAAGGTTTTAGTGAAAATGTTCTTTTTAACTGAAGGTACCACCGGAAAATTACATTCTCCCAAGGGGGTGGGTTTTACAAAAATATTCCATTTCAGAACAGTCAGTTTTTAAGATTTTGCAGGGGATAGAGATGAAGTGAAATATGACGTATTTTAACTATTTACTTTACAACTGTTACCTTTCTAGTTATGTTCATTTCCCCCCACATTAGTTACACTGAAACGCAAACCTGTTCATATTTGCTGAACAAGCTAATATTTATCTCTAGTATTTTTATTGGAATTCTGCAACTTGGCAGTACTGAAGCGCCAACTAGTAATCCACGATTGTACTGCAGCCTTGAACTGTCTGGCCTGGGACAGAAATGAGTGGGCAACCAGAGGGTGTCAGAATCCAAAGATGGCGACGCCTACCAGTATGAAGGAGTGCAAAGCAGGTTTTGCTTATCCCCCTCAAATTTAGGGAGTATAAACTATGTAACAATGATAATAATACTGGTAGTCCTAACACAAGAACAAATAAAAACACTTGATTAGGACGTATTTTACACTTTTATTATCCCATCATATTATACAGCATCCACCCTGGAATGTCTTCATAAACATTTGTGAAATACTTCTGCAAAAAGAATTAAATTCTAAATTAACAAAAGTGCAACACAATACAACTGTTTTTCACTCTACCCAGTACAACTATCAAAAAGTCATCTTATTCATCTGGACTTTTGATTCGGGCAGCTGCTAGTTTAGCCATAGTTGCTGTAATGTACAGGCATGTTCTCTTGTACAATAGTTAGTACACACATACAATGACAGTGTCCATGCAGTGAGGCTTTGAACAGTTGCTTTCAGTCACCAGTCACTGAAGGCACCAGCATATGAAACAGCTATAATGTACTAGCCTCCATTTGCACATAGATATATTGCAATGATCTTTCTATAGTTGTTGACCACTTCCAAGATCCCCTTTAATAATCAATGACAGTACAATTGGAGCAATGTTTAAAAATCACAAATGACACTAGACCAAATGCCAATCATCAAATACCCGGTATACCAAAAATTACAACTACATGTATTATACTCTCCTTGAATTTTTTTTGCCGATCCCAGGGAAGAACATAACACAAGAAACAGAAGCAGGCGTCTCACTCAACAGTATGTTATTTTCTCTGGAAACACAATGCAAACTATACTACTTATATAACATGCATCCATGAATGGGGGATGGTTTTACATAGGACCGCATTTTGTCACAGTAAGTGATGGGTTGATGGTGGGAGTTCTGAAAAAACGAGATCACTAACTTTTTTACTAGCTTCAACTTGTCCATCATTTGAAAGTACACTTTTGAGGCACAACCAATACGGCAGTTCCCTCCAGACAAAGTTTTGGCAACTTGTCAACTGCCTTGCAACAAGCTTTATGTTTGATCAAAGGCAGCTAAATAACACGTTGCTGAAACATTGCCAAGTAGGAAATGGTTGGTTGAGCCAAAAGAACTATACTTTCAGGGGTCACCTACTGTTGAGTGAGAATCTGCATTCTTTTTCTAACCTGCAAAGTGGGTGGTAGTTATTGCACAGTATTCCAGTATCGATACATACATCCAAAATGTATGTAAAGGAACAAACAATAAGAAATGTTAACAGCAATTTCTACCAGTTATGTGGGTTACACTTTCACCACTTACTAATGAATGTACATTTGTACCATCTTTGTGTTACCATGACAACTGGCTATTACAAAATGCTACAGAAACAAGGCTGGCAGCTTCAATACTGATAAAACTACTTGTAATATTATTTTACCAAACTATATACTAGTACTTCTAATCGTGATCTAGGCGTTTTCCCCATGATTTACATAATTTTCACCAATACCTTGCAATCTCTAGTTTGGTATCCTAGCAACTATGAAATTAAAGTAGGCACTTTGATGTAAGATAAGTTCTAAATACAACCAATAATATTCTTAATACACATACTCTTAATATGAAACCTATGCTACATAATCAAGTCTACATTTTGAGCATGTTCAATATTCTCCAAAATGTACATAATATGTTTACCACAAGTTCCATTAACTACAATCCGCCTGATGTCTTTCCATGAGAAGTTCATGAGAAGTTGAGATCATTTTAAAACCAATCCCTGAAGGACAAGTAAACACACACATATGTAACAAAGTAACTTCACATAACAAAAAAAAAAGAGCCTTCATCATGTACACTTATAAGGTAAACAATATAGAACATCACAAGTAATTTAAGTTCACTGGGTGGTTCATTCTAATTATAGTGTATTGTTTGAATTCTGCTTCCAATCATGAATAACTTAAGTACTAACAAATTTGCATATTTTGTTTGATTTTTTTGGTTACAAAATGCAGACAAGGGGTGAATTTTTGTGAACTTCATGAACATTTGTTTTTCGAAAAATAGACCAAGCACAACATCCAGTATCATTCTAAATAAAACCACTTCATTCACAGGATCAATCTCACCATTTCAATAGGGATATTTTCTTATGTAGATTTAGCTCAACTGTTGTATCAAAGTCTATATATACAGCTATAATCCTTTATTATGACTATGAGATCATTGGTGAAAAATATCAATACATGTACCTTGCTTTAGACATGGTGTATACCTTACTACACACATATAGGTGGGAATTTTTCATGTCTTTATATATCTCTTGGTTGCATACCAACAGTACTGCATCTTCAAATCTTGTTTTCTTGTAACATTATAAAATTGAAACAGAATCATATCTCTTGCTTTTTGCTTTGATAAGTACAAAACTGTACATATATTGATGAACAACACATCAAGTAGACACATCATGCTTTTTTTAACCTTCTCCCTGCTGCCTTAAGCGCCTATCTCACTGACAATGTGGCACGTTGTCGATGCATCCTAAACTGGATATGTGTCACCCTTGACTTTATAATGGGAATATCATGCAAAACGTACAAGTCTGATTAAAACGACAACAAAACACAAAGGGCAAAAAGTTTTTTTATCAACGAAATTTGACTGCTTTGTCAAATCGCCCTATCGCATCGAGGTTGCCAACGTGCCACAGGTCCAGTGAGATAGGGGCTTAACCCTGTAACCAATAACAATACATATTTGGTGCCAAAACACAACTTGAGGTGGGAGAAGGTGCAGGAGGGAATGTGGCAAGACAAAAACACAGAAGAACGGTTATGAGGTAACGCCATAGAAAAGAAGGGACCATGTCCAAACAGAAGACAAAACATTTTGTAAGCAGCACTTGGTAAAGGTTTCACTTCATGCAGGTTTGTATAGACCAATAAGTTTACAAAGACTTGGGTTCAACCTAATTTTCAAATGTTCTTATCCGTGCAGAATCATGTCGGTGATATGAAAATTAAGAATGTGCCTTTCTCAGAATTTCAAAGAGCATGTGTGTGATGGAACGAGGTGTAGACAGAAATGCATCATTCATAAGAGCCTCACAAAAACACTGACTATTTCATACAACGTACATTGTCGGTGACGCCAATTCACTTGCTCTCAGGACAGTCTAACCAACTCAACTTTGGAATACTTTTTTTCTGACTCAATCATCACAGAAAGAATCATTTTTACCTCATTGTTCATATTTCTAACATATCATTTGCAATTATAAATCTCTACATTCAAAGGAATAGCAGATTCTCAGTTTAATTTTCTAGGCTTTTTTGCTACGTGTCATCATCATAGTAGTCTTCATCATTGTTTTTGTTCTCTTTCTCATCATCTTTTTCTTCCTCCTCATTATCATATTCCTCTTCATCCCCACCATCATTATCTTCCCCATCCTTATAGTCTTTTTCATCATCTTTTTCATCATTGTCATTGTCATAATCCTCCTCCTTTTCATCCTCCTCCTTTTCATCCTCGTCCTCGTCTTCTTCATTGTCTTCATCTTCTTCCTCTTGATAATCTTCCTCATCCTCCTTGTAATCCTCATCCCTTGTTTTCATACCATCTCCGTTTCCTTGCCCTCCCCTTTCATCGTCATCATTTCCATCCTCCTCCACATCTATATCTTCTTCATCCTGGCCTTCATTGTCTCCCTCCTTTTCATCATGATCTTCTTCCTCTTCTACATAATCATCATCCAGGATGATTTCGTTCTTCTCAATTGCAAGTCTTTCTTTCTCCGTCAACTTATCGTTGCCTTTTGGCTTTTCCTTGTTAATTTGTTCTTTTTCTGGCTTGGTCTCTCTTTGCTTGTCTTGTGAGACTTTTTCTGGCTTCTTTTGGTCCTCTTTTGTTTTCTTTGAGTCAGTCTCCTCCACTTTTTTCTCTCCTTCCTTGTCCCCCTTTTCTGGCTGCTTTTCCTGTTTTTCTTCCACGGGGGGCTTTTTGTCCCCCACACCTCCCATGCCAGACAACTGTGGGTAGTTGTACCCGTAAGGTCGGAGGTGATAGGTCATGTATTCTAGGACGTACATAGTGTTTGGGGTGATGTAGTGGAAGGTGATGGCAAAGTCGGAGCAGCACTCAGGGCCCTATAGGAGGGAAGAGACAGGACACCCACCACCACATTAGCAAACAAAGTTAAATAACTATTAGCGAAAAAAAGCAGCAAATGAGAGAGATATGTTAGCTAGTGGGATGGTATGTGTTACGGGAATACAGCTCTGACTCCAAAACCACAAGTGAAGGGATAGCCCGAGGACCCTAAAATAAGGGATGAAAATAAACGCAGACAACACCAATGTCACATAATAAACGAGGCATGCAGTGATCTATAAAAGAAATGTGCATAGAACGTCTGGTAAGTGCAAAATACTGAAGAAAACTAAGATGAGAAGTCAAAAGATCCAAAAGAAAGCCCTTCCCACACCTATGGGTCTGCACCCTAAAATAAGGGAAAGGAAACAACATGAAACAAGAAAACAATGAAAAACACCACAAGTGAGTAAGTAATAAGTAAACCAGGCATGCAGGTGACACGAAAGCTCTACTGTGGTGAACTAAATAGATCATACAAAGTACCTCGGAATTTCGGATGAGGGGGTTGGCTTATTGGGGAGGAGGAATTTTTGTTCTTGGTCTGTTGAGATCGATTGGGGGGGTGTAGTTGTATCCAAATGGCCTGAGATGATACGTCATATACTCCAGCACATACATATTAGCTGGGGACACATAGTGGAAAGAGATGGCATAGTCCGAGCAGCAGTCTGGTCCCTGTAAATAGAACACAGTTCGTCGCAATTAAACGTCTGACCATCGGTCTGTCGGTCAGTTCTCGTGTTAGCTTGTCGAGGCATTATAGCTTGTCAAGCTTGTAAGAGGAGTGGGGTTATTGTGAAAACAACAAGACTGTTGATAAATGGTTAGTTTTCTGTGCAAGGCAGCAGTCGGTTGTCCACATATGTCCACAGTGATGGAATGAAATGTTAGTGGATGAGAAGTAGGCTGTCTGTGAGGTGGAACACAACCGTTGGAATGTCTGTTGGTTAGTTGGGATGTTAGTCTGCATACACAGAAATACATGGTTAAACCATTCATCACCCATTCCATTGTTAGTCACCAACTTACTCATAACTGTCAAACTGTTTGAAAGAAATGCAGAAGTCATGTAACATTCAAACAAACACATAATGAAAGATACATAAGAGTAAAACAAACAATCAAAATACAGACATCTAACAGCAAATAATAAAAGGAAAAAAAATTGCATGCATTGACAGATTTCTGTAAATACCTTTCATACGTACATTGTGGGCAGATAGTATCTTTAGAGAGGGATACCAGTAAATGTCACACCTATTCAATCAACTACATAAAAATGTCATTTGAATGCACTTGACCCATTTCAATTTCAAATTCACCCCTTAAGAGCAACAGAACAACCTTGGAACTTACTTAATGGCCAAATAAACAAAGCCTGTTTCCGAACCACGTGCTGACTGTACTTTGAGCTATGTCAACAAAGCAATATGGCTGTTCCCACAATTAGTTCTGTTTCAAGGATAAAGATTGGTGCTGTGAGGACAGCCATAAAAAATTGTAACAATGAATTCTACATTTTATGCCAAAAGTGTTGCCAATCAAACGGGAAAAAGAGCTTCTTAACATTCTTTACAAATTTTGATTTTTTTTCTACAATCCTTCTAAACTTGTGTAAGACTATCATCTTATTGTGTACATTTTAATCATTGTTGTAGCCAATATCAACCAATAACACTGAATGGAATTGAAAAGAAAACTTCCCTTTAGAGCCTAACATGGCAAACCAAAGGTCAGAACGGACAAGAAAAAGAATAGCTGTATGTTTGCACATGAAACAACAACAGGCAAAACATATAGCTCTGTTAGTGAACATTTGTACAAACAACATCCTCAAAAACCACACACATTCTTTAGACATCAGTAAAATAGCTAATCAGAATCATACGTATACAACTAAGACAGACCATCTTTCACATATTCAAGCAATCTTTCCATCCTTCATATCATCAAGCATTCCCCAATCATCAACCAAAGTTTCAAACAGACTATAACATATACACCATCTTACCAAGACACACACATTCATGTACATTGTACCACCAGGTATTACATGTATATCCCACCATGTCATCCCATATGCTATGTCCACATACCATACTAACAACATACTCATACTGTATACCACACATAAATAATCTTACAGTCACCATACTATATACATGTACACAATGTATCTCTATGTACAATAGCTGTATAGCTAGCCAGCAATACCTGACTGATAATGAGCTACAATTACCTTTAACCTCTAACAGCCCAAAGGTGTACCATCCAACTTAAAGTGACACAGATAGGAACTAGACTGATAATGGTTAAATGTAGATAAAAGTGTAGATTGAAATTTTCCTGGTACCAACGCCCACCCCCAACATAAAGGTGCTCACCCTAACCCATTCAGATTCAAGTCGGATTTCAGGTCTACTGTTTCTGCAAAACCTGTTCTACTCCTAGACCAAACACCTATGGAACCTGGCTTAATGTATAAAGCTCCCTAAAAAAAGGGTTAATCTTAAGTTTCTAATCATTCTGTACCCGGGGCAAGATACATGTAACTGCACACCCTTTTGCACAAATTAGGTTAGTTTCGACCAAACACAGGGATTTACCCTACCCATAGCAACAGAGATATCAGTAACACTGTTAATACAAGTGTATATCTGTTACCAAAGTCCCACTGTGCTTTGTTTGACGGAGCTCTGAGATAAGTAAATTTACAATTACTTAACCCTCCAAATCTTGGAGATGACTATGTTTAGGAAGGCCCAGCTATAATCCAACTTACATCGCTGGCTGGATAGAACTGATACTTCCAGTACCAGTTGCCTTTTGGTACCCTTCCCGGAATGAGGTGGTGTTCTGGCACAAAGGGGTGGAATCTCTCGCGGCCGAGTTTATCTCGCGAATCCTCCGCCCGCACCCCGACTTGTTCCATACATCGGCCCATCTCCACGTCCTCCATGATGGACCGAGCTTTACAGTTCCCCTCCACGAATTTCTTCACCGCTTCTTTACTGAGGACGTAGCCGGCGCCGCCACTCATGTAACCCTGTTTGACGAACGGTTTGAACCGCCGGCCGAAGTAGACCGCCTCGGTGGGGTCGTAGTCTTTCAACATATATCTCAAGTTTTCTACGACAACGAACGTGTCATCGTCCGCTTTCATGAACCAGTCAGCATCGTTTATGTGGTTCTTGTAAATGTACTCGTACGCGGCTTTCGTTTTTGCCCAGAGTTTGTCACGGCCCTCTCCCGTTCCGAGGCCGATGACGGGAAAGTTTGGCTCGGCATTCGAGCTCATGTACAAGATTTTGTTGCAGCGTTTGGCCCACGTGGCCTTCACGTGTTTGGCCTTCTTGTCAAGGTTGTCGGGTTGCGTCATGACCCAGCAGAGCACACGGACATTGCCATACAACTCCTGAGCTTCCTTGTCTTGCCCTGTAGAGGGTGTGCAGAAAAACATATTCATATACAGAACATAAACATTTGAAGTAAACCTTAAACATTGCTTTTAGTAGAATTCATGTACAACCATGTGAGTGAAACGTCATTTACAACACAATTCTCACCTCATCTACCTTTTAGTCTATTTGACTGTTAAACTTTAAAGCACAACTAAAGATCTAACAACCAGTTTTCTCCACCCTTCTGTTTTCTGTTAAACATTCTTTTAATGTTTCACTAAGTGTCATTCCTGTCCATTCTCTGATATCATCCTCCCATCTTTTCCGGGTTTTTTCTTTCTTCCTCTCTGGACGGTTACTTGTATTATAGTTTTGACTAGTCCTGATGACATATGGCCATACTACTTCAGTTTCTTTTCTTTACTGTGGTTAGGAGGTCTTTGTATGGGCCAATGTTTTGCTTGATTCTATTCTATACTTCAGCATTTAAAATGCGTTTTTCATATTTTACAACAAAATTATATCATCCATTTCACCACATTAGATACACGTACAGTACAAAACACTCTTCATGCGTTCTGAAGAAATTCAAATAACCGATGCAATGTGAAAGTTTTCAATCTACATGTATACTTAGTTATTATCCTATAGCTTTCTCCCGAACAAGATAACACTTTCAGGATGCTCACATTTATGTATATCATAATCTACATACAAAGTTTTATGTATAAATCAAAGTCTGACTTCAAGGTTGCCAATCAAGTAGCCTATCCTCCAGCAACAATTTCATGCTTTGATTAAGAGCAAACACTCGAGACCAGGCTCAGTGTCTACTTATGCTGGTAGAGAGGGCCTGACTAATGATCTGTTTACCTGGCAGTAATTATTTTGTGGTAATACCCCTCAAGCAGGCCATTACTGTAACTTGGTGTAAGTGGACCCATATGCTGCGTTGTCTAGGAGATAGACAGCTACAAGTATCTTGAAGTTGAAATCAAAATTAAAAGCAGAGATGTTGGAAAAGCACTTTTCTGATTCCATATAGAATCTTCAATCAAGAGTTTGAGATTACCCTTTTTGTCATCTCCATCATGATATAATTTGATGCCTCACACAGACTTTGCAACAGAACTGGTATTACTATCATATAGTATTAGTATTAGACCCGTAATATGTGCATAAGCTGATTTTGGTGTCTGCACACATACTTACAATGTGCGTGATCAAACTTGTTTAGGCAGTATGAGCAGACAGTGATAACAGGATGGGAAAAGGTTAAACCACTAAAAATACCACTTATCAGATCTGAGAGGTGAAGATCAATCGTTACCTGTCCACAAACCTTCTTCAATCAGACTAACAACCATGTAACTCTAAAGGTCAGTCGTGGATACGGATGCAGTAAAAAGCTTTGATCTGCTCTTGCCTGGTAACCACTGAAGTACTAGTAGTGTAGAGGACAGCACAAACTTAAATGTTACTCTTACAGGGCTCAAAATACTGGGTGCATGTGCACCTGTGTGCACCCAAAATTTGTGCTGTGCACCTAATTTTTGACTATATGGGTGCACCAGTGCACCTAGATATTTTTGTAGGTTAAAGGTACTATTGTACACTAGTATACAGAATATTCTTGAAATGTAAGGATGAGAAAAAGCAATATAACCTTTTGTATTTGTAACAGTTGTACTTTATCTGATGCATCACTTGTTTGCAATTTTGAAGTTAGCTTTAGAATTACAGATTGAAGTTCTCAAGAGCGTTAAAATTTGGAATTATGTTTTGCTAACATTCAACTTTATTTTGTGGTGCACCCAAAATCCTTTCTGTGCACCTAATTTCTCTGGTTGGGTGCACCAGTGCACCTATTTCCAAAAAAGAATTTCGAGCCCTGCAGTCTATCACAGCTAATTTATCCTGTATCACAGTAAGAAGGACATTATAATGCACCATTACCAATTCAATGTCCCCTCCTTGTATGGAAGTGTTGGTTATTTGTGATTTGGACTACAAGAAAATTGGCAGTCCGTATAAAATTACTTTAGCAAAGTATATTTTCCACTACTCGCTGATCACACTCAACTAGATGCGAGAAGGATGGGTTGTGCCATCCACAAATTGTTTGTTCTTCCATTTACCATACTCAGTGGACCAGAAACATTACGTTTTCTCAAATTACGTACATGTACCTCTGTCAAGATTTGCACAGTAAACAATAGTGGTCATTACTCAAGTTTAATCTTAAAAGCATCACACGCATAGGAAACATTCTGAGTGCCATTGTGCCTGCTGAGTTTTTTTCTGTGTAATGCATGCAGGTGTTTGGATTGTTTGTTCAAGAGGGTGCAGTGTTGGGTGGGTTTAGAGCAAACACTGCCAGTCTTTTGTTAAAGGTTACAACTCGATTGACGACAATTGTGCCCCCTGCACTGGTCCAATGACACTGCTACTAGACTCTGTTGGGGACGAAACTGTAGTATGTCAGCTTCCTGAATAATTTAGTGGTTTTTCAAGGTAAATACCACCCAATGCAGCATACTGGTGCTACGTTAGACCTTTATTTTCTATACTACATGTGCAACAGCATACTTTTTTACAGCATGAAAGGCGTGTTATGTTTTGTACCTGGACATAATTGATTGATAATTTTCAAGATAATAAAAAATACACACATGATACAACAAACATTTGTAAAGTAAAATGTAAATGTAGTATGATGATACCAAGTAAAAGCTAAAGTCTTTGAAAGGGTATCAGGACAACTCGGCCCATTTCCAACTCGGCCCATCGCAAATCTGGTCAACTCGGCCCATCGCGGTGGTCAACTCGGCCCATTGGTTGTTGAGGTTTTTGGAGCTCCATGACGCCGGTGCTTTTAATAGGCAATCGACATAATTTTCATAGAGACCGTGTTTTTTTTTGTCAGAAAACTTCGAACTGTTGACTTAATTTAAGTTTTTCGGAGACCCATACCACCGGCGCTTATAAGCAATCAACTTGATTTAATACAGCCCACGTCTTTTTGTCAGAGAACTTCAAACTGTTGACTTTGAGGTTTTGGGGCCGAGTTGACTAGGGAGATGGGCCGAGTTGACTGGGCCGAGTTGGTAATGGGCCGAGTCGTCCGACATCCCTTTGAAAGCCTACCACAATTCATGACCATTTTCACAGTCCGACTTAGGGGTAAAAATATGGCCCCAGGGTGCTTCACTAGGGCCCCAGTCCTACTAATCAGCATAGAGCTTCTTCTGACAGCCTCTCTTTCCAGCCAGTATTTTTGATAACTGCAGTCCCTTTCCCCTTCAGGGGTAAAGTTAGTGAAATCAACCAAGTAAAACTCCCCCAGTGTGCAATAATGATGTGGGCGGGCAAGACTCCTAGCACCATAGGGCTTTTTCTGACAGCCTTTCTTTCCAGCCAGTCTTTTTGAAAACTGCAGTCCCTTTCCCCTTCCTGAGTGAAGTTATTGAAATCAACCAAGTAAAAACTCCCCCAGTGTGCAATAATGATCTGGGCGGGGAACACTCCGATCCCACTCCCAGCACCATAGCATAGGGCCTTTTCTGACAGCCTATATCTTTCCAGCCAATCTTTTTGATAACTGCTTCCAGCCAGTCTTTTTGATAACTGTAGTTCCGAATCAATTTCCCCTTCAGGGGCAAAGTTATTGAAATCAACCAAGTAAAAACTCCCCCAGTGTGCAATAATCAACTGGGTGGGGAACACTCCCAGCACCATAGATAAAGGTACTTCTTCCAGTTCTGACAGCCTATCTTTACAGCCAGTCCCCTTCCAATGAAGTTATTGAAATCATCCCACTCCAAGGAAACACTTCCCCAGTGTGAAATAACACACTGGGTGGGGAACACTCCCAGCACCTTAGATAAAGGTATAAGAGGTCAAGGGAGCTCACCATGGTATGGCGACGTAGTGCACGACCACCCATTCTCAAAGTCAAATGGAGTAAATAGATAGCAGATGCGCAAATGTTGTTTGTTCAGCAGTGCAGTGACAAGTCTCTCTAAATCATGTCCACTTGCATCAGAAAACAGGTCAGCTATGAACCTCTGGGTCATGGTGAGGTTAATAAGTCACCAGCTTCACAAAAGGCAAGTATATGCAAATGTACCTGCTCTAAACAGGTGGCTCTGCCATAATGCTATAATGACCTACTACTCATGCATGATTAAGTGTACTACCTGTAACAGACCGTTCCAAGGTCGTTGCAGGTAGTACACTTAATCAACATTTCTGTGACTGGCTGTCATCTTCCTCAAGGCAATTCTGACTGGTTCACATTTTTTGCAGCTATAATTACATGTTTGCGATAGCAAAACCTGTCTTATATAACTTGATACAGATGCGGTCCCAAACATAGAGTAGTCTGCACAGAGACATGAATATGCCAAACCTGGGCTTACAAACTGCATATGGAAGCATTCATTGCTATCCATCACACTTACATACACACTGATAAATATACAATCTTAATTAACACAATTGAAATTTCTACTTCATTCATCTCCGAACTATTTCTCTTTTTGTGAAAAAAACACACTTTAGAATTAGAGAACAGTAATTATTGTTCAGTAGAAAACATGTAAAACATACCTAACCTTAATAAAATATCACTCACTGTCAGTCTTTTCTCTGGGTAATATCTCAATGTTATGACTTCATAAGACTTGTTTTCATGACTGGGATTAAAAGTGCAAAGCAGGGCAGCATCGGTATTTCAGCACTATCTCACACATAATGCTCCAATTTAGGTCAACGAGGTGATCACGCCTACATATTATGTGGGTCGTGGCTGTTTCTAAGGCTTGACTGCAAAGCTTGTATTTACATGTGAAATCCGTGTGGTATTTGTCATGCACATGACAAAAAATTTTGAGGGTACTGTAATTCTTGTTTCTTTCACTGTAACTTTATGTTCACTGTTATAACTGTCGGCTCTGTATCGTGAACTTATCATCACCGTTAAAACCTGTTGTAATTATTTATGATTCCTTTACACATCCGTTCCGTGAAGTTAAAGTTCAGTGAAAATGTCTATTTTCCTTACACCGTGAAATTTTCAGTTCTCAAGTACATGTACAGTACATACCGGTAGTGCAAGGATCAAGGCATTTAAGGTCTTCTTGCTGTAGGCAACTAACATTTTCATGTGTTCACAATTTTACAAGCGAAAAAGCATCATCCTCAAATATGTCGACCAATTTACAAAACACAACAAGGGGAATACAGTATGATAGTTTTAAAACATAAGCATTTCTGTGAACGTTTAGACTATGTACCTATTTCATTTTGGTTGGTATGTATGCTGTATGTAATTTGTAGTAACTGAGTTATCAATCCACAAAATCCAACGACCATGTGCAAGGTAAGATCTTATCTTAATTGGTTACATCTTACCGATATTGATAACTCTATAAGTACGGAATTAACACCACCTGTTTATCTTATCTCGCTGTGATATCGCCCCATGTTTCATGTGTGAAACGCCCCTCCCACTTTTGAAACCATCCAAATGGGACTTTGTCATCTTTATACTTTCAAACGATCAAAGCAAACCCCGGTTCGTATACTTGTGACGTGTTTTCCTTGCAATACTTGTTGCTAAAAGCGATGTACGCAGCTGATAAACATGATACGCACCTTTGTGGTGGGCATCGTCCAAGTCTGTCCACTCCAGCGCCTTGTGCGGCGAGTCAGCAACATTCACTTCCGGGTGATCGTACGGCTGTTTCGCCACTTCTACCTCTTTGCTCTCCACGGATATTCGGTCAGGAGGACCGGGACCGTGCGATGGTCTCGATATATAATTTACAAACACGTAAGAAAAACCAAAACCGAAGAAAATGCCCAAGGCGAAGGTGACAAGGGAATTTTTAGTCACCCCGGCCGCCATCTTGGAACACTTCAACCACGTCCCCAAAGGTGCTTTCTACTTTACCCGATGTGTGATTCAGAAGATTGAGAAATCTCTGATACCGTCAAACACCTTTCATTGAATAACTTATAACTTTGAACAGTGGAATCGATAATTTATCTGAATCATAGAATCACACGATTTCGTTTAAGAAACTTTTCGATCATTTCTTTATAACTATTACACCTATGGGGTCTTAGATCCCAAGGGTGACACTGAGTGGCACAGAGGCATCATGGGTGTTTTTAGAGGAAACCACTTGATGAATGGAACTTCAAAAAGTTCTCATAAATCAATGATTTAACTGCCTTATAACAAATGCGTCAAGCGGATGATGATTCTCTTTAAATTGCCAATTTTGTTAGAACCTGAACATTTCAGCTGATCTTACAGCTGAGCTCTATCTTTGAAATAAATTGATAAGCTAATGTAATTTCTTTTCAGTGCTTGAAAACATGAACCAATTCAACTGACCATTTTTCAATTGAAATCATGAATAAAATTGTGAAGGAAAATATCATTTTACCATGGAAAGCACAATATATTGCACATTACAGCAGTATATGCAAAGACTAATTTCACAACCTTAGTGATATATCATATAACTTATACGACAGGTGAATACATAGGCCGAAGTTCTTACTTGCTTACATAATGTAAAATGTATAAAAGACTGCAAGACATTGGTTATGACCAGATTTAATCAGCTGTGTTAACTAAGAAAATACACACAGTTTAATAGAATACTTGATATTCATAATTGGTAGTGTTACTTCTCTTCTTCAGAGGCGGCAGCAGGAAATTTGGTATGGGGGAAATATTGCTGACAAAATGTCCATCAAGTGCTGCATGCGCGAAGCATCTTGCCCCCCCCCCCCCCCCCGCTACAGTTCTTTTTCTATTGATTCCTGTTGCAATTATTCTTGTACTTTACTTCAGCAACCCCTTACTCCAAGATCCTATATCTGCCTAATCCCTCCATCCCCCTATTCATCCATCCATCCATCCTTCAATCCATCCATCCTTCAATCCATCCATCCATCCATCCAAACATCCATCCATCCATCCATCCATCAATCCAACCATCCATTCATCCATCCATCCATCCATCCATCCAACTACATGTATCATGAGAACATTATTTAGTTTCCTTCAACTATTACATGTAATGCCCAAAATACACACACCACATAGTAATTAGTGCTGCATGTATACAGACAAGAGGAATGAAGATAAGATACTGATCCCAACATAGTTTTCACCATACATATACATACATACATAACATTACATGATGATACATACATACATATCTTTTGTAATATTTTTATGGAAATATGATTTTCCAAAGATTTTATTTTTTTCTTCTTTTTGATATTCTCAACAGAGGGAATGTTTGCTAGGAGCAAGGAGGGCAAGTTGATATGAATGAAATATTAATGAAACATGGTCTTGTTATCATGAAATGTACAATAAAGGGTACAAAAACTAAAAAGCAAGGACGTCAAACAAGGCCCCAGACCACTCACCTGGTTGTGACTGATGAGTTCTTGCGGCGTCTCCAAGTTGAATCGCTGACGACCTCTAATGTCTCTGCTGTCCCCGATCTCCACCCCTGCATTATTCAGGCATTTCGCTAGGTGGTGATCCGGATTCTTCGCTCCCATCAGCTTGCTGTCGTCCGGACACAGTTTGTCGTCACCAAACACCAGGTGCAACAGCTGTAGCGCCTTTTGACTTACGACAAACCCGGCCCCTCTGTCGGGATAGTTGTCCTTCGTGATGTGCCCAAAGTAGGTGGGAGTAGTGCTGTTGTACGTCAGGAGAAAGTAGCGCATGTTTTCGACGATGACCCACGAAGTGTCCTCGATAACGAAGAACCAATCGTACTTCTCTTCGTACTCCGTGAAGACTTTCTCGAACATGATCTTGTGGCTCATCCAGTTCTTGTTGACCTCAGAGTCCTTCTGGTCCAGCACGAGCGTCGGGAGGTCCGCTTCTTTCTTGTTGTGGACGAACAAGAGTTTCTCGCAGTGTCGGCCCCAGGTGGAGTTGATGTGCTCGCGATTGGGCCGGCCCTTCGGCGATGTGATGACGAGACAGAGGACCCGCGTACGCAGCAGCTTGTCCTCCATTGCTTCCTGTTTCATGTAGACTCTGGACACTTCCTCCTTGGCGACGTGGATGGTGCGATGTTTCATGTAGCGGTTGTCGAAGAGTCCGTTATGTTGGATCTGTGTCATCATGAGGTGGATTAGGACTCCCGCGCCCAGACCACCGACAACCGTGACCCACCGGAGCATACTTGGTGGGGCGCCCATGTATGTACACGATCTAGTGAGATACAAGGTCATTAGCAACTGATGATTTTTAACTTGACAACTTTTAAAATTGTAAGACCGATGACAAAGCTAATAAAACATTAGAAGTAAAAAGCATGTTTATATCGTCAGCTTTATGCTGCCCGGACTGGGAGTTATTATAGAGATTAAAATAGTCGTGAAACAGCGACAACAACATGAAGTAACATTTACTGTAAGTAGTATATATGAAGTTATATGTTGTTATCCTTTAATAATAAACAAATTGGTTTCCTGTCTGCAGGGGGAGGGGCGGAACCGAATAGTTTGATCTCTACAAAGAATTGCGATTATTTTGTCAATATATACTGTAGTCCATATAACGCTAAAGATAAACCATCGTCCTTGTGAGAAACCTTGACGGAACATCTTATAGAGTCATACAACAAATCATAATCTTAACCCTTGCGACACAAATACTTTTTTGTTTACGCACTCTATCGAGTTGCAAATAATGTTGAAAGAGAACATTAACCACGCGCGTACCTAGAGCATTAGGTACTCAATCTTGGTGGCAAAACTTACCTGTGACTCCTTGTAAACTGTTTAGATTTTCAGATGATCCTGTAACTTTACAGGTGGTACGAAAACTGCCCGTCTGATGGCAAAGTCGTTTCAATAATGATTTTTCGCCGCCATGTTGTATCGTGGGACGGATTGTTCCATTCAAATTAAAGGTAGAGAGGAATTGAAAAATAAACTTCAGTATCGTGCAATCAGACCAATTGAGGTCAACTTTATCAAACCCTAGTGTTTATATGACGTCGTTTATATACGCTTATTATGAGTCCATTTATTAGGAATACAGAGTTCAGCGTTATATTTTTGTTTTAGGCCCTCCAGTACAGTATTATCGTCCAACAATCATACAGGCTACGAGCGACGTCTAGCGGATTACTATTGCATAGCATGTCACATTTCCTAGCGTGGTTGATCAAATCTAGAAGAAATGTTATCGTCGATATTTCCAAGACAATATGAAATGCAGATACTAGGACATCGGTCCCATTTTCCCATGTATACACTTGACGAGTGTATCACTCTTAAAACGTGACTTTATTCATTCTGTGACTTAAAGAAATGAGAAGAAAAGTTGGAAAACAAAATACAAATTTAGCATGCTATTATAAAACAGTACTCAGTGTGATACAACTACTTTCATATTCAACAAAGCAACACCCGCAATGACATTTGACCCACAAAAACACAGTCACAACAATTTGGAAAACAATTTAATATGTATAATATGTATAATATGTTATGTTATGTTATGATATATGACATACACATGTAACTAACTTTTAATCTAGCAGATTTGTGTACATAAGTGGTCAGGGCGTCGTTTAAACATTTCTTTTCTCTCTAAGAAGTTTATATTTCTTATCAACAGCACTTAAAATCACTTCCAAAGGAAGTGTATGAAACTCAATTCAACACCACCTCATCCCTTTAGGTCCTTTCCTTCCATACATACCTGTAAGTTTGTAAAGACGTACAGTTAAAACCCCACTCCATGAAAATACACACCATTGCTTTAAGCAACCTTGGCGACATGTCGACAGCTACATTCTGAACATGAACAAGATAAGGGACAGACTGTGGAGAAACATTTTCAGGCACTTAAAAGTTTGACTAAACTTTCATCTCACTGCCCTTTTTGCTGTCAAATGAATTGTACCTTTCTTTTAAGAATTGTGACACAACTGCTATAATCCTTTCTAGTCCACCCCTAAAGTTTCTTAAAAGATACAAGAAATGTACTTATCATTGTATGCAATGATCTTGTTTCATGTGAAGTCTGTTTTAGTGTTTGAGCAAAGATGAAGTCTGCAGTCTCATATTTCAAATGTGTGTAAAGAACTTCTGCCCGTATTACATATTTCACCAGGAGCCTTCTGGGGGATGTGAAAATATCAACATAACTTCCACCAATATAAAGTACACATTCTTATGAGCATTTCATGCACATTGCTATACGCCTGTAAAGTTGTACATGGATATTTGCTATTTTTACAGTGAATCCGAAATCATATCTTGAAGGCACTACAGTGTATATCTGTAATATTTCTACAGGAATAGCTAGGCCACTTTATCCATGACTGCAACATTACTTGTGTGGTAAGTACATACTAGTATTTGCCTTTCTGAAAGAAACCAAACCCGAAAACCTGTTGCAAATTATGGAATCTATTCACAGTTGTTTATTTGTGTATGTACAGTTTACGTGGCATACCTAGTCAAACTTTACCTCAAAAAGACCCTCAGCTCCATGGCTTAAAAATATAAAAATTCTATAAAGCCCAATAAGAGGCTTTCTATTATTCTAATACATCTATGACAACATAATAGTTAATACACTATTTGGTATAAATGCTAAATAGTATCATTATCAAAGGAAACTATTCCGATGGTGTTAGCACTACAAAAGGTATAGCACTTTTACTGGCATTAAAAAAGTTGGAATGTTCCACAATGCAACCTTACATGTTTAAGTACAGTAGCAATCTTTAATCTTAGCGTTTTACGTCACTACAATAAAACATTTCATTTGACATCTATTGCGTTGATCTCCGTCGTGGTCTCTTTCTTCCATCTCCACATACATGTGTAGCTATTATAGGGTGCTTCAAATATTTTGAAACCATCACATAACTGACTTAAACTAAAATCAGTACAAACTTTAATCGTTCAACAGTTCCTTTGATTGTTGTTAACTCTTTAGTTATTTTACAACTGCGAGGACTGTGGCTCTTCCCATGCCTCCGATAGCGCTGGTTCCTCGGTGGACATGGCGGCTTGGCGCAGGACGGACATGTGTTCCTCCATGTCGGAAATTGAGCTGTCGATCCAGTCCAACGATCCCGGCATCTTACAGGCGTTCTTTGTGACCAGGGCAAGATGGCTGACTGACAAGAGCAGGGCGGTGGATCTGTAAAATATTTTGTCAATCAATGATAGGTCATTAAAAATCAGGTTTCAAAAGTTTTCAACACTAAACTCGTGTGCTTGTACTTTGTATATTTGGGCTCCCTTAAAATCAGCCTAGCTTGACTGAAGGAAATTTACAAGGTCAATGAACAAATAATAATTACAATAAACAAGGAAGGCATTGAATAGATATTTCTTCTTTTTTCCCCACTCACTCTACAATACTAACTGAACGTAATTAAACAGTGTACTGAAAAATGTACTCAAAACACTTACCTAGCTTCCAGTAGTTTGGGGTCCAGTGGTGGGTACATGGAGCGAACCACATCATCAACCCTACAAGAAGAAAACAAAGGTACTAGTGAGGTTAAGAACACCAACTTTCATGATAAGTCCGCAGCAAATATTTCTTAACTATGTAGTTATACAGGGCACTGTAATCCAACAACAGACGGGAGTGCAAACGATCAAGAACATGACAAACCTCGGACTGATTCTCTTTGCCACCACCACGACCTCTCCGAGGTCGGCCTGACTGCGAATCTGGGAGTTGTTCATCGTCATGCCGACCAGCTTCTCCGTCAGCTGGTGACACGTCTTCAGGATGGCCAGACAGTGGGGGATCAGTCCACTGGAGTGGAACATGGACATGTTGACATGATGTTCGCATGGTGTTCATATTGTGTTCACATGGTACTCATATGATGTACACATATTGTTAACATGGTGTTTACATAATGTTCACGTGGTATCTATATGGTGTTCAAATGCTCTCTACTCTCTATCAACATTTGTAACATACTTACTGATGCACTACTTATACATTTTTTGTAGCTCCATGAAACATTCAACATACAACTTAAAAAGTACCGCAACATCTCTAGACAGATCTAAAGACAAAGGTTCCAAAGTAAAGCCCAACTCACGATGCGTCATCTATCCAGGCTTCGTTCTCCAAAATGTCATCAATGTCCGGCGTGAAGGCGACGTTGGTCAGTTCCACATCTGGTGCCTCCCCGTGTGTCTCCATGGCACTCACCAACTCAACTGTGGGGCGGCTGGAGGAAAATAGATCAATAACAGTACTTTTAACAACAGGAGAAGAGGCCGTCCATACTTTACATCAAAGAATCTTATAGAGTCTGAAACTTGTGGAAAGTGGAAAAAACCTGGCTGAAAGCCTTTTGGATACGTGATGCCCTAACGCAACTGATGGTCATAGAATGTGTTATCGCAATATTCTGACCTGCGACTGAATGTGTTATTTCGCGAACTTGTGCTGCTATAAAGAGCTGGGTCGGGTTTCATGTTTGTTTTTCTACATTGTCATGAAAAAGACTGTTGCAACAATCCTTGGTGCATTTGGGGAGTCTCAAATATGAATAAACAGTGAGATAGCAATAACATGAGAGGGAGAAAGCCTTACTTGATAGCGAGACTCTGCTTGTACAGGTCTGCCCGTCCGCAGTACTTCTGCTTACACACCAACAGCAGAGAAATCAACGACGCCACGAAGATGGCTGCCAAGATGGCGATCGCCACGGCAACAACGGTTTCCATGGTGATGACAACAGTCAATCTTCACCTCAGCACTCCCATCAACCTGTAGGGGAAACAATTCAAAACAGATTGTCATCAATAACAGAATACAGATCATAACAACTTTTCATAGATGACAACTTTTTTCATATACTCATTGATATGCATACACAATACAGGGCTGGTGCAGGTTAGGTACAGGTAGACATCAGAAATACCTCCACAGCTCCAATTTTACCTGAACCAGGTAGTATTCAAAGCTCTGATGTTTGTCCTTATAAACAGTAAAAGAAACATGTAAAAAATACAGACAAACAGACAAACAAACAAACACACACACAGGCACACACAAAAATATATATCTATTTTTCATGGAGATAATTACTATTTGTACACATTTATACAAAACTATCTAAAGGGGCAAACTAACACTACTATACCTGTACAGGTCAGAACCCTAACGAATCAATTTGTTATTTTGAGGCATGATAAAGGTTTAAAGATCAAATCTAGTCAAGTCATCTCTAGTGATGATGCTTTGTTTACAACAAACAAAACACTTAAACTTTAATTGCAAGCTACCAGGTCTTATTGATTTCTCAACAGTGACCTATTCTCATATCCCTCTCGTCTAGTTTTCAAGATCTTCAATCCTTTCATCATGCGGCGCCAATTCCCCAGTTCAATACGTAACACCAGTACCAGTCTCCGATAAGGAGGGATGATCCACTAACAACACAGATCAAAGCAGGTATGCCGAACTGTCCCTGGAGAGGGTACAGACTGTTGTCTGAGTAAGGAGGACATGTAATCTTATCAGAGGGAATAATCCTAGCTTTTTGGTACCTTCTGAAACTAAAACTCTTATTGTATCAACAGCATACCATTTTAAGGTAGGAAATTTTGTTTCTGAAAACAAGTACAGTAGGATGTTGCATGATGATGCAACATCACTTGATACATAGTAACATGCAGTTAGGGCTATTTTTGCACACAAAAAACTGTTAGTTCAGTCAATAGAGCATGAAAATCATAATCCCAGGATTGTTGGATACAAAACTAGTATCAGCCAATTGATTTCTTTTACCAGATGTTTGGTGATCAAAATAATATGTGTGTTTTCCGACTTTTAATCATGTTTACAAGTTCTGTCTTCTTTATCTAAGGTGGCTCTCTAATTGACTTAGAACTGCTTGTCAGTGAGATGCAGGACTTCAGTTCATAGACTGATTTTTGTACTTCATTTTCTGACAGCTTTGTTAATTGTTTTACCTGTACATACTACTTCTACATGTAGTTCTGAAATGTGTATTTTTGTTCATACAAACCAGTAATTTGACAGAATAGCCCTGGGCTGACCAGGAAATACACCAAAAAAAAACATGTTTGATAACAGTTCTCATCACTGTGTGTTCCGTAGCATGAAAAGACTTACTTGTGTGCTTAAAATGTTGTGCAACCTCTCTCAACAAAAAAGAACTGGTAAAGCTGGATAAGCCTAGCTGAACAACAAAAAGGAACCGACATGTTTTTGCCACTGTTTTAGAATTGGGATCTTTTACAAAGCGTAGCCATTTGCATCTGGACGGTCTACATTTGAAGTTAATTCTATCAGTTACACATAAAGGCAGAAAAGTTCAAATCATCTTAACATATTTTACCACCTTTCAAGTTGATCAACTGATGTTTTTTGCTTCAAGCTTAAAGAAAATTTATCAATGCTTCATCCAAAGCACAAGAATACATACTTTCATGAATTAGTTATGGCAGCATTTTAAAGATCACAAAGTGTAGGTTTACACATACTGTATGTACCATACTACATATCATCACATTACTTTCAATGTTGAAAGCAAGAATATCTCTTAAATTATCATTGCAGTTTGGACAAGAAAAATTTATTGAAAAGAATCGGTGAGCTAGAATGATTTGATTATCCCCTGCTAATGCTGTGGTGTGGTGGGTGGTAGTACCGAGCATGTGTGGTGAGTCATAGTGTCTGTGTGAGATAGGGTCTGGGCATGTAGTCTGACCCACTTTTTATTTAAAAAATACCTTAAATCTAATTTGAAAATCATGTACATAAATCAGGCCCATTACACATCAGAATGCATTTTGTGAAGCACAGAGTTGTTTTGTTATTCACAATTTATGCTTTGATAATTTCTGCACATCACAATGTCACATAAAACAAGATACTTGCACATTTATATAAAATCTTGTACGTTTGAAGTCTGTAGAAGTAGAACAACGACACTAGACTCAGAGTAAGACAGCCAGCACACATTTATAAGTTATGACGTCCTGTCAGAGATAACATCATACATGTAAATTTACATGTTCAGCATTTTTTCACACCATCACAGCTACCGAAAAATGCTACATTATGCACATAACAAGCAAAAGGACCCCATATGTAACTAGCTACCAGTTTTGTGGTAAGACTTTAGCAACAACAAAAAAACACCCATACCTGGGTGTTACATTAACAACCGACCTAAAGTGGGGTGCCCATGTCAACAACATAACAAACAAGGCTAAACAGACGTTAGGAGTGATCAAACGTAATTTGTGGGCATGCCCATTGAAGGTAAAATCACTTGCGTACACATCACTCGTAAGACCAAACTTAGAATACGCAGCAACAGTATGGGATCCGTATACTAAGAAAGACAAAGATAAATTGGAGAGGGTACAGAACCAAGCAGCCAGATTCTGCACGAACAACTACGTCAGGGGTGCTAGTGTCACCAAAATGAAAACAGATCTGCAGTGGATGTCACTCGAGGAGAGAAGGAAAATGTCCAGACTATGCATGATGTACAAAATTACTAATAAATTGGTGGACGTACCAACTAATAAGTATCTAATACCAGCTCAGAAAAGGACAAGAAATAGCCATGCCTTTAAGTATCAGACTTTTCAACCTAGGATTGATGTGTTTAAAAATTCGTATTTTCCTAGAACGATCGTAGAGTGGAACTCGTTACAACCAAGCACAGTGGAAGTATCCTCATTAGATAGCTTTAAACAATGCATGCAGTTAGATATGCGAAGGTTAGACGTGACAGGTCGTTCGGTGTAATATAACCAGCTGCTGTCGCGCCGCGTGCCTGCGAAGCTGGTGTGTTACGCCGAATGGCGGTTATACCGGCTATATAGATACAGATACAGATACCGTGACAACTTTCAGAAGTCTCTAACGTTATATTTTCAGGAATAGAGGTAGAAAATGCACAAGTTTGACATGAGAAAATATGAGAAACGTCACTAAAAATCAGTGAAAGTGAAAAATGCCTCAGGTTGCACTAGTTTGAAATCTTGTCTTGTAAGCAATAGGGTTTAAAATGTCGCTTTTTTACACCCTTGGAGAAAATGACGATGCAATTTTCCTCCAGCACATGTGTGAAAACTGTTTTTAATCTACCAGTCAGCACATTATATAACATGAGGAATATTAGTTGTTGTTTTTTGTTTTTAGTGGGCCATGGCGGACAACTTTGTTTTTCACACCTCGACTAAAAAGCTAGTCCGCCCTCAACGGGAAAATTTCGCCAAAACTCCTACAAAACAGAAACTAACTTACCTTCAAGAAGGTACCTAAGTGTCAAGGGAACCTTGTAGAAACATAAATGTGGCCAAGACGTCTCTAAGACCCCAGTTCACACCATTTTTCTTCAACCTCCCAAGTCACAAACAACTTTCAGACTTCTTGGCGGACGGCTACTTCCTGTTCACAAGAAGCAGGATAGACCGCATCCACACAAAATAAAAGATACGTATTCCCCAAAATCAACCATGTTTAAATTCATGAATCAATGTTATTTGAGCTGTATAAATATTATATATGTTTATATGTTTAATGTCACTGTAAATTAAAGATCTGGGTTTAAACTTATTTTTTGTATATGCTCAATTGTTACGTTTAGTTGCCTTGTCCTCATTAACATATAGTGAAAGGAGAGAAAAGGGATGATCCGTTGTGAAAACAAAAGGATGCCAAAGGCAAAACGAGGGACTGTTCAATACTGCTCCTGTACCCGTCTGCTATATTCCTATATCAAATGTCACCGTTTGACTTGTTCGTTTGACTGTGAAAATCATTACCTCCGACAGAGGTACTGTTTACTGGTTATGCGCGTTCGCAGCTACAACTGTATGGCCCGTTTTAGCTACTGATTTATTTTTAATACTCTCCAAGTCCAAGTAGCCATGGTGACTACAGAGGGGCGTTCTTAGTTGTTATTATACGAAGGGCTACTATATATAATAACAAGGAAATACGTCCTTCTGTAGTCACCAGGACTACTCTCCAAGCAGCGGTTTGGCCATTGTCTTAGTTACTTCCTAGCGTTATAATAAACAACTACCTGGACATAAATGGAAAGTTATTCCTGGTAAAGAGGGCACCAAACACATTTATAGCCCACACGACAAAAAAACATAATTTCTTGTTGCAATTTTAATAGTGAACATCAAACTGCAGCATTGTGAACTTCAACCGCACCCGTCGCAACAAACCAAATCAAAATGGCATCGGAAAGGAGACACATAGTAACGTGTTACATCAGGGTTCGAGGCGCTTTGAAAGAGAGATGATGGCCAAAGGATCTCTCCAAACGACGGAGACACGCACGGGCAGGACACATTTACCGTAGTAGCCTTGCCTTGGATCAACACCCACATGGAGAAAGACTTTGCCAGCGTCATTTTGACAATTCTGAAAGGTCTGGAAGTAACGGTACCAGATATTTGTGCTATAAGACTCTCCGTATATTCAAGACATATTATAAGCAACTTATAAAAAGTGTTTTTATTGATATGATATTATGATATTATGATATTATGATATTATGATATTATGATATTATGATATTATGATATTATGATATTATGATATTATGATATTATGATATTATAATATTATGATATTATGATATAATGATATTATGATATTATGATATTATGATATTATGATATTATGATATTATGATATTATGATATTATGATATTATGATATTATGATATTATGATATTATGATATTATGATATTATAATATGATATTATGATATTATGATAATATGATATATGATATTTGATATTTGATATATGATATATGTTTGATATATGTTTGATATATGATATATGATATATATAAACTCTATAAGACTCTCCGTATATTCAAGACAGTGTTATAAGCAATTTAAAAAGCGTTTTTATTGATATGATATTATGATATTACGATATTATGATATTACGATATTACGATATTATGATATTATGATATTATGATATTATGATATTATGATATTATGATATTATGATATTATGATATTATGATATTATGATATTATGATATTATGATATTATGATATTATGATATTATGATATTATGATATTATGATATTATGATATTATGATATTATGATATTATGATATTATGATATTATGATATTATGATATTATGATATTATGATATTATGATATTATGATATTATGATATTATGATATTATGATATTATGATATTATGATATTATGATATTATGATATATGATATTATGATATTATGATATTATGATATGATATTATGATATTATGATAATATGATATATGATATTTGATATTTGATATATGATATATGTTTGATATATGTTTGATATATGATATATGATATATATAAACTCTATAAGACTCTCCGTATATTCAAGACAGTGTTATAAGCAATTTAAAAAGCGTTTTTATTGATATGATATTATGATATTATGATATTATGATATTACGATATTATGATATTATGATATTATGATATTATGATATTATGATATTATGATATTATGATATTATGATATTATGATATTATGATATTATGATATTATGATATTATGATATTATGATATTATGATATTATGATATTATGATATTATGATATTATGATATTATGATATTATGATATTATGATATTATGATATTATGATATTATGATATTATGATATTATGATATTATGATATTATGATATTATGATATTATGATATCATGATAATATGATAATATGATAATATGATATTATGATATTATGATATTATGATATTATGATATTATGATATTATGATATTATGATATTATGATATCATGATATTATAAAACCAGGCAGGTTTTGTACAACATTTGGTTTACCAGGGGGCCCAAAGTAAACCAAATCAAAGTGGCACCGGAAAGGATAGGATTTTTCTCATGATATACTCTTTCATGTTGCAATTAGCCATAGGGCAAGAACTCGCAGATAAAACTCAATAAAAGTGCCACATAAGTCTCCCATGTTAGACCTCTACTATCGGCATTGTATTGATGGGAGCATTCATGGAAAGGCTCCGACAGAATGTCGTTAACGAGGGAAAGGCTCCGACAGAATGTCGTTAACGAGGGAATCCAGACTGCCGTTTGGTGACCGAGAGTCGCTGTCCGTCCCGTACCCGCTGTCCCTCAGCCCCCCTGCAGACGACAGCACTTTCCCGGCCAGTTCCCTGACATCAGGGCGCTCCATTTCCTCGTAAAGCTCGCACAGCCGCTGCAGGGCCACGGTTTCTCCCGAGACGTTCTCCGTTTCCCAGAAGTCCAGAAGCTTGCTTGTCGGGCTGAAAACATAAAGCGATTTTTAAAACATTCTTCTTCTCTCCTGAACATTAGCGAACAACTGACGTTCGGTAGAATCTAGATCTGTTACAGATCGAGACTGAAGAGTGGCGGTATCTCGGTTGATGACGCCAGTTTGGTATCTCACTGGACTGGAAAGCTTACAAAAGTTTACAAAAGTTTACAAAAGTTACAATAGTTAACAAAAGTTTACAAAAGTTTACAAAAGTTTACAAAAGTTAACAATAGTTTACAAATGTTTACAAAAGTTTACAAAAGTTTACAAATGTTTACAAAAGTTAACAAATGTTTTCCAAAAGTTTACAAAAGTTTACAAATGTTTACAAAAGTTTTCAAATGTTTACAAAAGTTTACAAAAGTTTACAAATGTTTACAAAAGTTAACAAAAGTTAACAAAAGTTTACAAAAGTTTACAAAGGTTTACAAAAGTTTACAAATGTTTACAAAAGTGTACAAACGTTTACAAATGTTTACAAAAGTTTACAAAAGTTTACAAAAGTTTACAAAAGTTTACAATAGTTTACAAAAGTTTACAAATGTTTACAAAAGTTTACAAAAGTTTACAAATGTTTACAAAAGTTTACAAATGTTTACAAAAGTTTACAAAAGTTTACAAAAGTTTACAAAAGTTTACAAAAGTTTACAAATGTTTACAAAAGTTAACAAAAGTTTACAAAAGTTTACAAAGGTTTACAAAAGTTTACAAATGTTTACAAAAGTGTACAAACGTTTACAAATGTTTACAAAAGTTTACAAAAGTTTACAAAAGTTTACAAAAGTTTACAAAAGTTTACAAAAGTTTACAATAGTTTACAAAAGTTTACAAATGTTTACAAAAGTTTACAAAAGTTTACAAAAGTTAACAAAAGTTTACAAAAGTTTACAAATGTTTACTTGTGTAAATGTTTACAAAAGTTTACACAAGTTAACAATAGTTTACAAAAGTTTACAAAAGTTTACAAAAGTTTACAAAAGTTTATAAAAGTTTACAAATGTTTACAAATGTGTACAAAAGTTTACAAATGTTTACAAAAGTTTACAAAAGTTTACAAAAGTTTACTGGTATTAAATAATTGGTATCTGTTGATGCTCCACTCTCCATGAACTACATATGTTACATGTATTTGAGTCTGATAATGGAAAACACTGCAAATATAGATTTTCCTCATTAGCTATGCAAATTAAGTCCCAATTAGCATACTTTGCACTTCATTGTATATATCTCTATCTAAGCTACCTGCATACTAAATATCATGGAAATCCGTTGTTCCTTTGTTCAGTTATTCTCCTTAGAAGATTTTCACAAAAACGCCCCTGCAGTTCCAGAGGAAGCTGCTAGGGATCCCAAACCAACACCACTTCTTTATTATATCACAAACTATCTGCCACCCAAAAATCAAGACCACAGCACGGCCAGATCAAAAGATACAAAAAATGCAGTTCTGCTGCAGTACCAAGGTCACATACCAGGGGGCCCAAAATCGACCTTGAATTTTGGCTTCACAACACCCGCCCACATACCAAATATCATTGTAATCCATCAAGAGGCTCTTGAGTTATGCTGACTGGAGTGATGCGGAAACACAAACAGACAGACAGACAAACGGACACACTTAAAACTATATCTCCATTTTTCATGGAGATAACTAGGAAGCTACAATAGGTATGGATACAAAGCTAATTTCACCGCTGCTATATGGGAAGTTGTGTTGATGTCTACCGTAAGAAGATAAGGCACGCATTGAAATGCTAGATCTCGAAAGGTTTGCAATCTTATTGGTCAAAGAGACATGTAGATATGTATATATATAGGAAAGAGATAGTCAAGAAGCAGCAGGGATACGCAAGCCATGTGTTTTTATTATATTCCTTTGTTTAAAAACAAAGTGGCTTATCCATGACTAGAAAATAGCTTTCATTGTGCCTTTCTTCTTTCTATATATATTCTGAACGTATTAATTGTTTTTCTTGTTGTTGCAAGTTAAGTTAGAAAAGCAAATAGTGCTATTCTACCATAGCCAAGCCATATTGCTTCCTCTGATTTTCTGGGTCTATGACAAGATCTGAACCTTAATGCACCCCTAATTATTTGACATGGACATTTGCCGCTGTTTCATTTTGTTTGTGTCTGTTGTTACGGACACTAAGGTGGTTTGGCATATCTCTTACGAGTACAAACAATACCGAAGTGTGGACGTCTGTGCGCCTCAAGTTTCGGACTCAGAAGCCACACGAGGTCACATCCCCCGAGAAACTAGTATCTACCGGACTATCCGCGCCGTCTATAGGGAGAATATTTGCCAGGGGAGTTTGGCCATCGAGTGTTTCATTCGCAGGCTTTTCCGCGGGGGGAATTAAATATCAACTTTACCGTGGACTGACTCTATTGGCAATCATTCCCTTTTTTGCCGAATCCTACAAGCCATATCCCGTAGGAAGGCCCGATGGACGCTAAAGAGAAACACTGACAGACACCTTCGACTTCGAAGGACTACCAACACGGCAGACTTTTGTTAGCTTCGACAGTAAACAGGCATATCTCTTACAAGTACAAACAATACCAGGGTCGTGAGGTCATGTCCGCGGCAAGGTGTCTTTAGATCGTTGCGCAAAACACGTACTGTTTACAGTAACCATGGTAATTAATGAGGCATATAATGAGGGGAATCCCCTAGCTTTGGAAAGCACCTGTAGCTATTTTCGTTGTTTTTTCCTCACTTCAGCCTTTTGGATGTCTGTCCACGCCGTGTATTCACTGAAGGGCCGCACTTCACATTGACCACGTGCGTCGGTAGGAGTTTTAAGTTGTTTTCAGTTTTTGGTTGTAGTGGTATGTAAACTTTGCTTTTACTTACTGTCAGCTTTCTCGTGTCGTAAACTTGCAAAGGAATGCGCAGCACTTGTACTTGCGTCGTCCGGAGGGTTTCTTACACCTACATTGTGATTTCATTACCTTTCTACACAACTTTATCATCAACTGATGCCGGTAGTAGGTAGTAGAGAGTAGTTGGTGTGTGAATAACGTTTCATGTGGGTACGGAAGACAATACTCGCGAAAACGGGTCCCTATAAAGTGAAACAAACTTTAACAGTAGCCAACACAGTATCTGTGGCCAACTGGCACAGCCTCCGTGGCCAACACAGCCTCTGCGGAAGATGTGTAGTGAATCTTCGGAGGCGTCGAAGATTTTAGTCTTTTAGTCTTTGGTAGCGATAGACATCAGACATAAGAGTATAGACAGAGGCCAATAGTATTCGCTGTTAGTGTGTGATTACGACTGTAGAGTGATGTAAAGTCTCCGGAATGCGACGAACACCCACTGTTTGCAGTTACCATGGTATTTACTTGGTTTCCTTGTCACCTGATGTAAACAGTAACCATGATATTGAAGTTGCGTCAGCAGAGGGGGAATCCCGAGGATCATGGAAAGCACCTACGACGTAATTTCCATACAAATGCACCTGTTGGACTCGGCACTAGTCTCACTTTTTAATCTGGGCTTACGCAACGTATGAAGAAGGTCGACATTCCATGAGCGAGTTGGTAGGAACTTAGTCTACATCGTTTTTATGACAAGTCTAGCTGTCAGGAAACCACATTGTATGAGTATGAAAACTTCCCACTACAGTAGTCGTGGAGGCTTTTATTTGTCGTTAACTTGAAAAGGAGTGCACAGCACTACAAAGAACTTACGTACGTTTCCCATCATGACGCGGCCAATAACAACTAAGTTATATTGTGTTACATGTAACTTGACACATGACTTTGTATACTATCATAACCTGAAAACAGTAGCAGCAAGTGATATATTTAGGTACGGAATTAACAAGTCGAGAAAATTTGCTTTGTACGTTACAATTACTTAGTCGTGATCTATAACGTGAACCGTCGCCTCCAGTTACAATCGGCTTTGTTTCCCTAGGTTTACTCTTTAGCAGGAGTGTCATGTAACTATTTGTGTCTCAGTGACTTGAAGAAATGACCGTTCTTGACCAGCAAAATTAGGAACATAGGCTGATGTACTTGATGTGAAAATCTGACAGGGGGCTTTGTAGTACTAGGATCGACAAAGCGTTATTTCAGTATATAGACAATATTTGGGATCCATGTATATTGGGCATCGTCGCTTTTCTAGCTGCCAAACGTATTATTCGTTGGTGTTGATAGCCACCCGGTTGAAGGGCGACGGAGATCTCTTGACGTCTGGGGAAAACACATTCATGCACTATTGACAGTAACCATGCCGTTAAATGCATTTCATTTGCCCTTTCCATTCAACACGTAGGCATTCTTCCGCAATTTGCATGTAACGTTACAGCTTGACGATATGGCGTAACGTTATACGTTAGTAATGCAGCTTGATTGTGAAGAATAGTTCGAATATGCACTGATTTGCTTAAGTTACTAGTGTGTGAGGTTTATGTGTAGTGTGTGTGTGGGGGGGGGGGGTACGGTATCAAGCCTTTGTTCGTACTGTTGACAGTAACCATGGTTAAAGGGAATCCCCTAGGCTTCTGGAAAGCAACTATTTTTAGCACCTTGTTTTCCCCACCTCAGCCCTACCCCCGCCAATTGGTTAGTATTTTGAGAATAACCGCATTTTGCTTTCAAAGTGCATGTCGTTTTTCCAACAAGTTTTAAATAGTAGTCAGAAAACTACATCATAGATTCACACTTCAATAGTGTTAGCAGATTTTGTGTGTCATTTTTTATAAGTTGTACAGACATGCGCAGTAGCAAGAACGTGCGCCGTCACACAGGATGAACAATAACACCTACTCGTTTCAAGTTAGAAATTTTAATTTGATTGTAGATACCATTTATAAAGGTATCTACATATAGAAACGGCATGTGTTTGGTTGTGACAAAGGGGACTTGAACACTCATCGTAACACCATGAAAGCGTGTACTTTTACACTTCTACAAAGTGATTTTCATGGTGGCTGTAATTTGATAATTTTCAATGGTGTTATCACTGAAAAAGGTGGTTTATATACACAACCAAAACGTTTTCTCACCTGCATACGTTTTCATTTTCTTGCTTGAACACGAAGTGACTTACTTTTGTAATTGTTTTTTTATTACCAGACTAGTGTAAAATGATGACAACCACGTTTATAAACATCTTCCTGGTGAACTTAGTGCAACTGATCGCAGTGCAGCATGTGTCTGCTACTGACGGACTCACCATACGAGAGGGTAAGACCTGTGATTTTATTGACATAGCTCAGTTGTAACGAAGTTAGTCCTGATAATGATTTACAAAATTGTGTATGAGGATTGTGGAGCGTTTTGGGTTTGTTCGTGGTTTATTTTTGCCTTTCTTTCTCACTTTAATTTTCATCCTATAGCAGAACTGTCAATGAAATTCAAGCATCATATTTACTACTTTTTTGGTAGGCAACGGAACTGTCGTGTTGTCGGTGACAGCAAAACCTGGCGTGTTACAATGGAACAGCTACACGGAAGACGCCGTGTATACCTGCGAGGCAAGCGTAGTGGGTTCTGTCAATGTGTGGCTCCTAGATGTGGGCTGGTCACCGCCTGAAGGTCTGCAGAGGTTCGACTACGGCATCCGTTGGGAAGAGACAAATTCCACCAAGTAGGAAATTCTAATTCAAGATATCGATATTTCAGTTAGATTCACCTGTAATATTTTTGCTTTTTGTAAGCATATAGTTCTGTCTCCTTATGAGGTGTTTGTACAGATTGGAATATGATTATCTTCACTTTGGTCCTTTTCCTGTGTTCAGATGAATAAGGAAGCGAATCCATTAAAACAGAAATGTTAAGGTACAACTTCACCACATAAAATAAATTTATAGATATTTATAAATGTTAATGAATAGTAATAAGTGTTTCAAAATGTTGTAAAAATGTTTGTAATTATCTATAAATGTAAAAATTACTTTTAAATGTTTATACATATTCATAAATGTTTATAAATATTCATTAATGTTTATTCATAAATGTTTATGAATTTTCATAAATATTCATAAATATTTCTAAATGTTTATAAATATCTATAGATGTTTATAAATATTCATAGATGTTTATATAGATTCATAAATGTTAATAAACATTCATAAATGTTAATAAATATACATAAATGTTTACAAATATTCATAAATGTTTATATTTATAAATAATGATTTAAAAATGTTGATGAATGTTTATCAATATTCACGAATGTTCACGAATTTTCATGAAAGTTCATGAATGTTCATGAATGTTCATGACTGTTCATGACTGTTCATGAATTTTCATGAATGTTCATGAATGTTCATGAATGTTCATGAATGTTCATGAATATTCATGAATGTTCATGAATGCTCAGTGTTCAAGAAAGTTCATGAATATTTATGATTGTTCATGAATGTTCATGAATTTTCATGAATTTTCGTGAATTTTCATGAATGTTCAGAAGCGAATAAGAAGCGAATCCATTAAAACAGGATGTAGTATTATTCAATTCTGATCTTTTGCATTTATCTTATAAATGTTGAGGTACAACTTCACCACAAAGACGGAGAAGTTAAGGATAGGAAAATGTTCGTCTTTTGTCAGTCCCTTTTTATGTGGCAACGTGGTACAATCTTTTATGTGCAAGTCTAGATACAATTACACAAACTTTGCACACAAATCTTTGCACACTGTATTTCAACGTTGAATTGATAGAAGTATATTTGTAATGATTTAGTTGGCAAGGGCAAGAACTTACCATGACGAGCACCTTGAGACTGAGGAATGCAGTACCGGAGGATGCTGGCACCTACAACTGTTCTGTCACGTATCAACCAAATATCGTCTCGTCATCATATCACGTGTGGACAGCAACTCGGCTGGAGGTTAATGAAGACCCGCCTGCTAAAGGGGAAATGCTGCTACCTGTATATCTGGGTGAGTCATTATTAGGAGATGAATAACATTTTGGTTTGAGGGTATTAATTCCACCTTATCTAAGTCAACAATTCCAAAGCTAGCTTGTCATCGTTTTTAGAATCATTTGTGCCGTTGCAATGTTTTCTGTTTTGTTTCAGTTCTTTAGTATATAACGTTTCGCCATTCTTCGTCCGTCATCATGCTTTTCAATAACTTTAAACTTTTACCATCACTGTTTTTTAGTAATTCTTATATGCAGAAAATTCAAGGTCATACTCGTAATTACTGAGTTAAATCACAAATCTTACAAATTGATATCCCACAATTGCAATTATTGCTGCTGATCAGGTTCAAAGAAGATCGGCAACATTGAGCCTTAAAAAATCTAAAACAACACAATATATCATTCCATAACAATATCGGGTCTGACCGTTCGAACCTTTTCCTTCCATCATATTGACAGGTCAAAAGTTGCATGTAACCTCGAGCTCACGAATGGCTCAACTCCCCCGACGTCTTGTCAGCAAACTGTGCTCCTTTTGTATTTCAGGGCTGACCGTGGCTTTAGGGAGTACTGCGACTATGATCAACCTACTAGTATGTTGTTTGATATGTAAGATGAAGGATGCATCACGTGTACACGACCGAAGTGAGCCTGGCAAAAGACGGAAGAGGTCTGGTGCCTCTGTGAAGGTGCTGTATACGCATGCCTCTTTGCCTTCTCGATGCACGCGTAATCTGATAAATATCCTGAGTATGCACTCAGATATAATGTCAAATTGTATTGCAGACAATATATAGAGAAATGCTATTCTAACTTTGCTATCTTATTGAAGCCCTTTGTGCTTCCACGCCAGTACCAACGTTGCATTGCGTCAAAGTTAACCCTATACTTGCCGGATGTAAATTCTGCAGCCATACTATATCAAAGGTCAAAAGGATATGTATCTGACATTCACATTATTCTCTTTGGCCTTACAGCGAAACAACTCAGTCAGTCCTGCTGGCAGCATCAATTCTCCTCAGCACCCTTCATGGCAACCATTGCCACAGCTCAATGCTGTACCATCCATAAGCATCATTGAAGCACAAGAAAGTCAATTCAATGCGATAGAGCAACATCTTCAGCAGCTAGACGATATATCAGAGGAACACGAAGAGGTTTTTGTCAGACCCAAGGGAACCAATGGAAGAGAAGTACAAGGGGATCCTGTCCAGAGAACCGAGGTAACAACAACATATATGCATGAACCAGAGAAACTGAACACAGTACGGCCTGTTGGAGATGCACTGAGTGAACGGCTAGATGTTGATGACCAGAGGGCATGTAGTGGCGGTTCACAAAGATCCACCAATTCGTCTGGATACGGCAGCATGCCTTCCACCCCACGGACAAGACCAGCCATTCCACGGTCTGACAAAAATATGGCGTCCACCACCATCAACGACCTATCCGCGAAGAACTTACATTCCACTCAAGTAAAGCAAAATACCTGGGTGAATCCAAACGTCGAAATGGGAGATGACCAACACCAATTGCAAAGCAATGCCCAGAACGAAACAACGACAAGTATGCCACATGATCATGACGACAACACAACAGACGAAGACCGTCAGGGAGACCTGGAGCTCTTCAACAAATTGTCCTTGGATCGAGACAACTTTCTAAGGGAAGAAAACATATTCTTGCGTCTCCAACTGCAGACAAATTTCAGTTCCACCAACTTTGCATCTGGTGTCTTCGATCAAATCGGTGGACACCTGTCTCTGCCATATCACGACATCAACCTGTTCATCCCGCCAGGAGCCATTGAAGCCGGGCAGCTCAAGACCATCCACATCTTCGTCCCTCCCAGCATGAACCGCGGGAAACCCACTCCCATCGTGCACTGCGGGCCAACCGGCACGACGTTTGCTGATCACGTGGTCTTGTCCTTTCCGGTGGACCCGAAGTACGACAAGATAGTTCCCAAGTTCACCAACACTGAAGTAGGATCAGAAGAGGAGTGGCAGCCTCTGCTTGAAGACAACGACGCAGCCTCCATCGTCCAAAACGGCAGATGCACCCTCTTCCTGTCTCACTTCACCGGGTTTGGAGCAGAGGCGACTGAGGAAGAGACGTCTTCAGGCACCACGGTTAGTACAGATGGCAAGAAGATCATCCGAGTGGGAGCGTTCGCTTCCAAACACACATCTGACGATGGCCTCTACCAGTTGCGAATCAGGATCTATGACACAAATCTGGGATGGATCAGACGACACAGACGCCTCTTGCACCATCCGGCTTCAAAATGTCAATCCACAGGCAACAATGACTAGTGTCTGGTCAACAGTGTCTGTGTGGCAAGAGGAGGGACATGGGCAAACTGTTACCTTAAAGCCGACGGACACAATAGAGGTAAATCGTTGTACCGTAGTCTCTCTTCGTTTTCGTCACACTTTTCTTTAATAACTAATGTTTTCAGCCCTTTGATACTCTTTCCTCAGGTTCTAGATATTTTGAACTATAGCTTTCTGTATAGCAACCTCCTCCAGCAGACATGAAGCCATTGTTGCCGAGCGATTCAAGCCTGCTGGAGGAGGGGGTCTGTAGAGTTTTGTTTGGTTATCATGTATTATTGACTTCTATAAGTACGTTGATCTCTGTGATAGGAAGGAGCTTTGCAATAACATTTTCCCCACTTCTTAATCAGACGCCCATGAGAAGTGACACGCCCAGAGGCTCCCTGTCACCGACGCAGGCATTCCTGCACCGTGAGCTGGAGGATACGCCGCGCCCGTCTAACCGCCCCCTCCCCATCCTGCCTCTGGAGATCCGTCATGAGATCTGTGTCAAACTCGACGTGGAAAATCCACAAGGCAATGATTGGAGGAGGATGGCCGAGAAGATGGGTTTCAACACAGACCAAAGGAGATGGCTAGACGAGCGTTTTAAAAGGTAGGTAGATACACCTACATGATTACGATTGACGAACCCTATTTGCTTTTTACTTTCGGGCTTTTTTATTTGTCATGTTTTTTCCCTCTATAACCCACATATTATAAGGACAAAAACATGACAAAGTAGAAAGCCCGACGAAAACGCCTAAAAATACGTCAAAAAACTGCCGGACCCACTCCTCTGCTTGGAGAGTAATATCAAATGTTTGAGTGTTTATTCAAAAAAATTGTAACTCAATAGTGATCCCTATAGAGACCTTTACGAATCTAGGAACAACACTCAAGCCTATTATAAAACATACATTTAGCAACTCAAGCATCCCTCCTCAAGTGGCGCAAGAAAAAGAAAAATGTGTAAGGTAAAATAAAGGTTACAACTTTGTAAAGACATAATGAACATTACTAGATAGATCATGGATATGATCCTTTACGTTTCCAGCCCAACAAAGAAGCTTTTGGACGACTGGGAAACGCGGAACGTCTCCGGAGGTATCGTGGCCTTACACTGGCTGTGCGATCTTTACGATGAAATAAAGCGCCCTGATGTCAAGGAACTGATCGAGAAACTGCTGTCGTCGGGCAGGCAGAGGGACAGCGGGTACGGAAACAGCGAATCACAGTCAACGTCGTGTGAAGCCACACCAAACGGTAGCCAGGCTACCCTGAATCAGAGCGTAGCGTCTGAGTCTGGTTTTGAAACAACTAACGCAGATGTGGCCATCAACAACATGCCGGTGACGGACATTTAGAATGGAAGCCAGTGGTGATACTTTGTGTCAGATGGATCTCTCTGTCAAGTTGAAGTGAATGGACCATTATGTGTACGGTCCAGATTTGAAGTACTCTTCATGTCTTACTTAAGCTATGTTCTGAACAGCCTCAGTCTTCAATAGACACAAGTTTATTCCATTTCGTGTACGTAAATGATAATCATATATTGATGAGCATGTTCTTATACATATTGTATGCGTGAACTATTTGGAAAGAGAGTGGTTGAACAATTTAGTCCAATAAATGTCCACATTTTGACATTTGATCAAGGACATTGTAAGATTTACAATCATCGGAAAAATCATTTATGAAGTGACAGTCTTTTATGGTTATTTGTGTGACTATGTAGAAAAATAATGAAAGATTGAATATTATATCATACCTACACGTAATGGGATATGAAGGCAATTCTAACTGTTTTAGCTTTTACCGCGGTACAATAGTACAACAGTGCATTGTAGATTTGCAAATGCCTTGTTTCAATATGGAGTGCTGTGTTCTGACCAATCAATTGTTGTGCTGTTTCTGTGTATATTGTATGTTTGCCACCCTTCACTTTGATAAACAGTGTGCTTTCAGGATGGTTAAACATGCAGCTGATGTATACTTTATGGATACATTTGCTAAAGCAGACATCATGTGTGATGTTCTTATGACAAAGGTGTCATGTCTTAAGAAACAGACTGATGATTCATCTTTACTATCAAAGTTAACTTGGTCCCTCCCCCAATCTTCTCTATAACATGTCTTTAAGACAAGCAAAATAACTCAGCGTACACCTCAGCACATCAGTCTACGAAAATAGCTTTATTCTATTCTAATACTAAGATCATATGTTGGTGCTGTAATCATTTATTGGTGCTGTCCTTTACACTAAATGGCATTCACACTATTCGCGATTTAGTGCAAAGGACAGCACCAATAAATGGAATGGTAACACCAGTGACCAAGTACTATGATGTGAATGGCATTCAGGAGTGATACGTTTAAGCTACTTAAAGAATCCTACATTTCGCTGCGCCGTGATACCTTAACCTTGCGACGTCATACACCTGAGAGTCTGAGACACATTGTGATAGAAAACAATTCAGATTGACCCTTTCCACATTGCCAGGACACAGCTTGTTGAAAACGTTTTAGCCCTGCTGTAACTATAATCTGTATCAAACGGCTTCGGACAATAAGGTTATAGCAATCGTCACAGCATATTATCTTTTGTGTTTCCTAGGAAGCCCGTTCATCGAGGCACATTTTTGGTCGCTCGGCAAATACTTCCTGCGCGTTAACGGTAATGCAGTCGTCGCCTGATTATCAATACAGTGCGCCTCCATATGAAATATCATGCTCACCCATCCAATACTTCTCGACTGATATTGTTCGCAAACAAAACACACATACAAGCTGAAGCACAAAAAGAGGACAAACTTAACCTTCTTGGAGGTTATGATAAAAACTACAGTCTTGTTTCGAATTGTTTATTTACGAATGTATTTCTTTACAAAAGATGTGACCTGTGTACAATGGGTTGTATCTGGCATAAATTCCAAGTACTAACGACCTAGTGCTACTTGTCACGTTGGCAAATAAGAACTAAATCAAATCTTTAAAAGATATCAAGTACACAGAGCCAACATGAAGTTAATAGACATTTGCTCTCTAGCCTCGTGTACATATATTACGCTCTCACTCTAGGACAATGTGGCCACGCTTGTACTGGAGTATTAGCGAAATACATGAAAGATAGAGGCTTAAAGAGAACAAAAGACCTATTTACTTCCATGGAAAGTTAAGGACACAACGCAAGAACAAATCGATTTAATTGCTGAAGGCCAACTCCTATACATGTACTGAAATAGCATATCATACCATTCACAACAAACGTTGATTACAACTAAATCACTGATGCTGTCAGAACAAATTACTTGTCTCTGATTTACAACTGCTAGCTTTCAATTTGGTACCTGTGTAAAGTACAAATGTATTTGAAGTATCTTATTTCAAACAGAACACCTTAAGCTACATGTAGTGTCCACTGATGTGACAATCACAGTACATTACCCTTAGGCTAGCACTTAAAGTCTACCACCTAAATACCCTGTGATATTTGATATCAAGTTGGCAATCAAAGAATACTAATATACGGAGCTCGTGAATTTCAGTGGTAAAAGACCTTTGCTCTCAAAGCCATGTATTCACGTATTTTGCCTCCATCCTAGGACAATGTGGCCACTATTGTACTAGGATGGAGGCGAAATACACGAAATATAAAGGCTATGTGAAAGCAAAAGACTTTTAGACATTGCTTATATCGATGGACACAACATTAGGAAAATCATTTTATTGTCAGTCACTCATGTGAATAGCAAGATACACTTGGAAAAAAGTTTGCTGAGTACGAACTTAGATGCCACCAGAACAAGGCTGTACAAAGCAATACATTTCATGCCAACAGAACATGACCGTACAAAAAGCAAGACAATCGTCTTTCTACCATCCAGAACTACCAAGTTTACATGTGTATTATTTGCATCGAGTGTCGGAAGTGAATGGAGGAAAAACAACCTTTCTAAACTTGTATTTCGCCGGAAACTGAGACAAACTGTATTTGACTCGGGAAGAAGAGTCTACACAAAACGCATATACATGCAGGTAAGATTACGTTCTAAAAAAAACTGTATGCTTGGGAAGCATCCGATAGTTTCCGTCATTCATTTCTACAAACTATCGATATCGTATTTGATTAACACTACGAATGTGCAAAACCAATTTCAGATGAAAAGACTTTTGCTCTCAAAGCACATGTATTCGCGTAATCTGCCTGTACGTAAGTACAAAAGAGGCGAACAGTCCAGAATTAATAAATGTTGGTATCGTCAGTGTATCAGTGGAGGTAGCATGAAGCCTCTGTACTTTAAATCCCATGGAAATTTATGTTGCTGCATTTAGAAGGCTTAGACGTATGTTCGGGGTGAAAATGATCTGTAAATGGTGCTAGACGTTTTTGTGCTGCTAAGGGCCCGTGTTAGACATTACTGTGCTGAGTGTTAGATACCAATGTGCTGACTAGTGATATTGCAATTGTTAATGCGTGCATGAGCGTGTGTGTGTATTGGTACGTGTTAGTCGTGTCCGAACGCCAGCCTAAACCTTCAGCAGCGAAATTTCCGCAGGACTTCAAGAACAAAAGAATCCAAACTACTTCGACACCAATTGCACTGGCAATATCGACACTCACTAAATCCTAAACTGTTCAACCGCCCTTGTACAAAAACAGAAGCAAAATACACGAAACATAAATGGCTTAAAGCGAGAACAAAAGACTTTCGCTTGACTTCCCCGGGTCTTCTGAAGGCGTGCACACGAGCACCGCGCCGACGATGGAGCATGGCATTCTCTGGGCTTGATGACGGCAACGGGCTCCAGTAACACGTGCATGTCGGGTGCCGGTCTATGGATCCTCAGGCTGCTGCGAGATGTCTCCGTCCCAGTATTGTCACTACAATAAAGTCAAATCACAGGCAATAAGAACGAGATAGCCAGACTAACGACTTCTTGCTTCCGGTTGTAATGTCAAACTTGTCAAAAAGAATGGTCAGGGTCAGGTTCGGGTACGTTGGGTAGGATCTACTCTACTTACAGTGGGGATCGATGTTGCCCATCCAAAGACCATGCCGTTTTGCGTAATGCCTTCGGGCCGTAGTTAGATTGGGTCTGCGTGCATTAGGACCAGGGTGCGCGCTGCAACAAAACAAAATGATTGGTCATTGTCCCACGGCAAGTGAAAATATGGCATTCAATTGCAACAGGACATGAGCGCCACGGACGTCGCTATATTACTCTAACATTGAGGTTAACAAAACAACTAGTGGCGGCCTAGGGGAACGGACGTTATCGGAAAACAGATCGTAGGATAACAGTAAAACAATGTTATATATATTAATACAACCCAGGAAATTTCGAGTGGTTTATGAATAGGAAGCAGAACTCTGCGAAACCAAGCCAATTCAATGATCGACTCTCGAGCTGGCCACGTGGCAGTCTCACCTTTGGAACACAGCGGGTCTCCTGGTAGATGAGCCAAAAAACAAATTAAGACTGTCCTAAAGCAAAGAACATGGCTCTTACCTCTCACGGGACACAGGCAGTCCAGCTCCTCCACGATGAGTTAGGAGAATCTCTTGAGGGCTCCTCGGCAGGCCAGAAGGGGCGGGCTTGGTGCGCTGATGCCCCGCAGGTTTTCGAGGACGTTATGGTGACGCTTGGCAACTGTCCCTGGCCCAGCACCTTGGCTTAAGCTTCCTTCCTGGGTCCAGACATGTCGGCTTATACTTGTTCGTCTCGGGAGAAGAGATGGTACTGTCTTCACGGTGATGAATTGACCAATCTCGGGGAAGCACGCGGACCCGCGAAATAGATCCTAGGAGAAAAGTAAAACATGATTACTACACCGTAGTAGGTTTTCCGTGTTTCATAAGAATAGAAACCACTAGAACTGCGAAACCAAATACGTTTGAATGTTCTGAAGCAGGTAGCATGATCAATTTTCGACCCAGCCACGTGTCGGGCTCACCTCTAGAACACAGGCGCGGACATAAGTTTCTCTTGAGGGCTCCTCGGTTAACCAGCGCTGATGCCGAGGATGTTGTCGTGGACGTAACGGTAAGGCTTGGCATCTCTCTGCGGAGCCCCTTGTCTTTCCGGCCGCGTAGAGACATTTCTGCTTACGGTGCGCTTTCCATGAGAAGAAACGGATACCGTCTTTCCTAGTTGATGATTCGACGGTAAGTGAGGAGGCAGTTGTTTGTCAAGTCGGATAAAGGTCTGTCCATAACAGGTGCAGAATATCGTCTCCTAATGATTTCTGGCCTGCGATTGGTCCATGGAGAGAATCCTGGTCTGCCATTGGTCTCAAAAATGCACTTCCGCGATTGGTCATCCTTGCTGATTGTATCATAACTTAAAATCAGTCTTCGATTGGTCCATGGAGAGAATTCTGGTCTGCTATTGGTTATCTCTTCTGATTAGATTGATACCTGCCAGTTTTGATTGGTGATGAAAAAGATCCAAAACGAGGGCCTACATGGGAAATTTACGTCAACGTTTTCGCTAAATTTGGGGAGTTAATTACATGTACTTGTTTTCCGAATGAAAGTTAACAGTAATACAAGGGTTATTTATTAACATGGATAGTGATTGATATTAACATGCTTCTGTATCACCCCCTACAAATTTGATCATACACCATGCCGTTTGGAAGTTATGAAGGGGGGGGGGGGCAGCCTAAATAGGGTTACAAATCATTTGGTGGTACAGGACTAGTATATGTGTCTCGTGTGCTGATATATGTTATAACTGGTCATGAAAAAATTTGAGTCTGTATGTTGATATTGTATGGGCCACAAAGGTTTCATATTGCAGCGTCGTCAGTTGAAAGTGATGATGAAATGGTACAGTCAATATGTATGAATAGAATAAATCTTTATTCCAAATCATACACATTTTGAAATACATAGAAAATGGGGTGGGTTCGGCTGGTTTTTGACATGTTTTGGGGTGTTTTGGTCGGGCTTTCTACTTGTATTTTGTCCCCTTTTCGTTATGACGCCAACATGCTTTGGACAAAAATGCCCACATGAGCTCGTCAAAAACAGCTCAGCGAGAAGTGCAGTGCTCCATTTGTTTAGATGACCTACTTTTCAAGGACATGACCTACTTTTTGGACTTGACCTTTGTTCCCACAACCGCTACTTACCTACCAAAAATCATGAAGATCCGTCAAGGTTTCCGTCACTTTTTTGCCTACATGCAAACACACAAAAATGCAAAGTCTGCTGCAGTACTGTTGGAAAACGCAAGGTAAACCATTTTTGAACATGACCTTCCTTTGCACAACTGCTACACACCTACCAAAAATCATGAAGATCCATCAAAGATTTATCAAGTTATGCTCTTGACATACATACAGACCCACCCGGCAGCTGGAGTAACCGAAAACATAATCTTCTCAGCAAAGATAATAACTCAGTGTACACCACATCATGTCAGTCTACGAAAATAGCTTTATTCTCTGACACACAGACTATTTTTCGAAGAACACGATTATACTGGTACCATATTCCAGAATTAACGTTAGTACTTTAACGTCTTCAAAAACAAAGCAGCAATTGTCAGTCCTGAAGATGTTATCACAAACACGCACAAAAAGAATATCATATTACACTTTAAAAAGACCAAATGAATATGCAAGTTTTCCATTTCATCAAATCATTGCAGCAATATGTGTGGAGCTAAAGGAGCTGTAAGTTTTTGCAACTTAGAAACATCTGGGAACAATACAGAGCTTATGCAGAGCATACTATTGCTCTATTTTTGTCATTCACCAATACAGCCCAAAATTTCCAAAGGAAGAAAGTTGTTAAAAACACAACACAAAATGGCAAAAACAATTGTGAATGGTAACACACACAACTGCAAACTTAAAGTAACTGTTACATTGCAAAAATGTACTGTCATGTCTCGGCAACTAACTTCAAAAATTACATGATAAGAATGTTGTATTATCATTTGACATCATAATACCATGACTATGGAATACTCTTGGACAATGACAATTTCAAACACACAATATGCAAGATATTTGAAATAACAGTGATATTTGAAGAAACTCCAAACATAATGTATTACCATGAATCATTGGTGTAAACTGACACACTCTGATCTCAGGATACAAGTTATCAATAGCTGAAGAACATTAAATGTTCAAGTCAATCACCAAAAGTTTCATACAGTTGAAGAAACTGGTTGAACATCATTGCTGAGTAAATCCACACATTGTGCCTTCTTTTCAACTATCTGAAACAGCAGCATTTGCTTTCTAACTATGTGTTCAGCCATTAAAGGCACATTTCACACTTAATATCCTAATGCCTAAAAAAGCAGCAAATGTCAAAACAAATACAAAACATATTGCAAAAATTGCTTTACAGCTTATTCTTAACTCTTCACACTCTACAGGTGCACTGTATTAGTTATGTTGTACATGCAACTTGGAGCGCAAAAGCTTAAGACACAGTAGTAGTGTAAGGTATACAAGCCACTCTTTTTATGAGTTGTCAAAAGAAATTTATCTAATCCAATACATTATTTCTTGTGAGCATAAGATTGCATAAGTAATCAGAAGTATGATTGTACAGAACATGTGTAATTTTGGCAGTAAACAATTTGCTGATGAAATACAAGACTTCCCTGCTTAGCATTCGTGATCACCTTCATTTCAAAGGAACACAAAGTTAGTCAAATTAGAGAGCAGAGCTTAATACCTAAGACAAAAACTATGTCTCCAAGGTCATTGACCCCCAAAATGTTGATCTACATACTGGGTCATTGACCTTCAGGACGTTCACCCACACCAATGCAAAGGAATCTACCAATGGAATGACTATGTTTCCTGGTGCACAATAATGACACACAGAGATTTAACTAACACCCTCAACTAACTGGGGGAGCAAAACTCGCCACCCTTTACCAACATGGTCCAGCAACACTGTGAAATTACCTAGCAACAGTGACCTAGTTAGTTTCTACATGAAATTCTTGCAACAATAATACAGTTATAGCTTCTATGTCACCACTTCAAACATATGACAACTTATGATTGGTCCATAATGATTTAATTTGCATATTGGATGACCAATCAGCTTAGAGCACCTCTCTATCAGTGGGCCTTCAGAATTCAGAACACTCTTGAATTCTGCGACTGTAACACAAAAAATGTTCATCTTAGAGCTGTGACAGCTATTTGTTCCTATTGTTGTGAAGCATCATCTACATAGCTTTTACTAAATATCAACTGTGTGTAACGAAAGAGTTAGAAGAAGTAACATAACTGTCACAGAATTGTAACTGTGTATTTGTATTTGAATGATGCAAACAAACTGTGAAATTCTAGTCCACAGCAAATGAAGCATAGAACAAACTTTAAAGCAGAAGATGGTTCCATGTTTGGTGAGAAAGAAAACAACTTTATCACACCTTCCTCTCTGAGATGATTTTCAGCACAGCTTCTTTTCCCTCCTGGGCTTTCTGTACTTCAGCTTCAGCTTCTGCTGTGATCTGCAAGGGGAAACAACACAACACCATGTTTGTACCTAATACATGTACAAAGCAACTGCTTAGAAATGGTTTTCAAAAGGCATAAGCTGTAAGAAAGCTACATCAGCATCTTTACTAATACATGTAGTTAAGTTGCAAGAACCTCAAGGCCTAGCAGCTGTGAGCCATCGACTGACCAATGATCTGGAGTACATGTATCAAATAGAGATTTAATTCCTATTCTAGAAGTTGACTGTCAAACCTTCAGTGGCAATTGCTCACCATAGTATGTTATAGAAAAGAAAGAAATGCATTTCCTGGATGAATCTCACCTTTTGCTTGTACTGTTCATCCTTGATGTCTCTGAGGTTGATCATCACATTGTGATAGGCTCCCCACACGCCTGTCTCCAGACTACGGGCTCCAACCTAAAAGGAGCAAAAATAACAGCACCACCTTTAGCACCCTGAAATAGCCATTTGGCACCTGATTCCCTATTGGTTACAGACTTAGGCAGCAGGGAGAAGGTTAAGGTGTATGTGGCAATCTACTCTTTTCAATGATGCTGGTTTGACTGTGGTATTTTGAAGGGGACACTGGTGGCTCTATGCTTAAAAAGAGTTACAAAATGATATAACATTTTGTATTCAGTAAGGAATACAAATGAATGTATGCTGAACCCCAATCCAAAACATAATGGTATTGTGCATTATCTCTTCTTGTCAGCAAAGTGAAATAAGAGAAGTAGCGCCCTATAATAATAACGTCCTACCTGTAGATCAGACATGGTGGTGAAGTTGCCACACTGTGCCAGTTCCTGTAGCTGGTCCCACACCCTGTTAGCTGTCTGCATGACGGCCAGCGGGACTTGGATAGCCTTCTTCAGACCCCCCTGCATGGCCTGGTCACGACTGGAGCAAAAGAAGCAAATTAAAATCCCTGAAAATGACTTTTCTCCACAATTGAAGGCATTGTTTTTTTCAAAGTAGTTCAAACACCAGTTGGGAAATCTGACTGTAATTCTCTGAGATGTCTGTCTCTATTTTCTGACAAACAGGCCACTGATATCATTTTGAGTGAGCAGAAATGGTTATTAACACTTTGGTAATCAGTTGTTGAGATGCTGCACTTATGACTGTAACAGTGAATTTTCAACTAATAATTTGGACATAATTGCTCTTAAAAGTTTACTTTTTATTGGACGTAATAGTTTAAGTATTGTAACCAACAAAAGGATAAAAGGAAATACCAAGTAAGTTATAAGCTTAAACATGGACTCACATTGCCTGTTCTTCAGGCGTGCCCTTTGGAAGTTTACAGGCCGCCATGTAGTCGTTGAAGGCCGTGGTGTCCTTGTCGATGAAGGGGATGAGGTCGTTCATGGTGGCGTAGAGAGGCGGGATCAGCTGGCGCATCTTTGAGTCCAGCTGCTCGTACTGCCGCTTCCCGTACGTCATGAAGGCAACCATAGCGCCGAGTGCTGCTCCCTGCAGAGTTGGAGGAAAAACATATCATAATATTTTATACATGAAACAGTAGAACAAGTGGATCATGACAAGACTAAAACAACAACAGAAATTATACAACGTAGATGCTAGAGACTTTTTTAGAATTGTTTAAACTTGTTTGGAGATATTCGTATTGAAACTGTCATAAATACATGCGTTAAGATGACACATTTAGAAAAAAGCAGACTTTTTTGCACTTTTCTATTTGATTAGGAGTCATTATAGTGTGCATTTGTCAATGAAATCAAATTTGTATGAAGCTACATAGTTGAATCCTGTATTTCAGTTAAGTTAAGTTAAGTTAAGTTAAGTTAAGTTAAGTTAAGTTGACAGTGCCAGTCCAGCCTTACCATAGCTGCCACACAGGCGGACACAGAGCCGCCCCCCGGTGCCGGTGAGCGCGCTCCCACGTTCTTGATGAAGTTGAAGACACTGGTGGAGGCCAGGGGACCTGGTTCATCCTCACTACGGATCATATACCTGGGATAACAGACACACAAACAGTTTTTATCATGTCACCTGCTAGGGCATTCATTCAAGTACTGTAATGCATTGGTCAGAAGTTTCAAATTTACAAGGATGGATAGGCTTACTAACAGAACAACTCAGAAACCCATTGAATAAGCTTCATAAGCTTTTGTGGGCAGGCCCTATATATTTACATAACATAAATTCACCTTACAATCCTTACCTTAGACCTTTGGCCATTGTACAAATTCAATATTACATTCACAACTGAAGGATATTTCAAACTCACTCTATGATTCTTTCCTTCGGGTTGAATGGACCCAGAGAATTCAGCCCCAGCCTGTCTATGGCCTGAAAAGAAGAGAAAAAAACGCATTTCATATGTTCTTTGTTCTCTTTGTCTTCTTTGTTCTTTACGGTATGAGGAGAGCTAACAATACGGCTTTATAACACATATTGCAACCTGGTATACAGGCTTCAAATCCAGATTTTGCTAGTTAACAAGTACATTAGCATGTTATAGGATAAACTGAATAGAAATTGAATCTTTTCAAACAGTAGTAATTACATTACAAGAAAAACTATATAGTCACTGCATTAGGAGGCAAGAGGAAGTACAAAATGTGGAGAAGTCCCGAAGCGACTGACCAGCCTGACTTTCTGGTCCTCCTCCACTAGGAACAGGTTGTCCTTCTCCATGTAGAACTCAGCAGCCATCATGATGGCCTGGAGAGGAACCAGGCCGACAACCTGGGAGCCAACCACGGGGAGATTCAGCTCCTGGGGGGACAGGGACAGAACGTCAGGAAAACTGACATTAAAAATCTGACATTTTTTTACATAGAAACATGGTTCTCCTTCTCCATGTAAAACTCGGCAGCCATCATGATGGCCTGGAGAGGGACCAGGCCGACAACCTGGGAACCAACCACTGGCAGGTTCAGCTCCTGGGGGGACAGGGACAGAACGTCAGGAAAACTGACATTAAAAATCTGACATTTTTTACAGAAATATCAGAAAAATACTTTAATAAAAACTAGAACTATCTTGTCCACAAACCCACAACCAAATGCTGGTAGAATAAGACCATCTAAAGCAGAGATAGTTAACTTGAGAAATTTTGGAGGATTTTACATTGGAGGGTATTTCAGTACCAAGGAAATAAAAATAAATCACATAGCAATCAGAAAAACACTCTCCTAGAATCTAGAACTACAACGTTCTGTCCACAAACAAATGCTGGTAGAATAAGATCATCTAAAGCAGAGATAGTTAACTTGAGAAACTTTCGAGGATTTTACATTGGAGGGTATTTCAGTACCAAGGAAAGTCACATAGAAATCAGAAAAAACACTTTCCTAGAATCTATAACCATCCTGTTCACAAACCTAGAAACAAATGCTACAAACAAGACCATAATCTCTTAATTAAATCATTACAGAGAAACTTGAAGGATTTTGCATTGGAAGGTATGTCAGTGCTTGGACTTAAATTCAACCCGGGACCCTGTAACAAATAGACGGTATGAGCTAACACAGAGAAGTACCCCCTCAGTACCCGGCAGTCCACCGGGACAAACTTGTGGTGTCGGGGCCCAGCCGGGGCTACAGCCCTGACAGGCACCAGCGCAAATTGGACCTAAGCATAAAAGCCAGAGATGTGTCGTACCTTGGCATCTTTGCAGGCCTCCTCATAGGCGGTGTGTAGAGGGGTGACGTCGAAGTCTGTCAGGTTCATGGAGATCTGGGCCATGTTAGCCTCCTCCAGCCACCAGCCAATACCCTGAACACACTTCAACCTGCCTGGCTGCAAAATAAAGTCTGAGCTCTAGACTACAGGACACTGTACATATTTTCCTGTTTTCATAGTATAGAACATTGCCACATTTGCCACCAAAAATTGTAAAAATTAAACATTTTTGCAAGAATGACAGGATGAATCATAACAAAGAAGAAAACTGACTTCTATCTCCTAGTCATTAAGATAGTCATAAATTCGTCAAGATCTGTACATTTGGTACCAAGAATCGTAAAAAATGTTGAAAGGATGATATTACAAAGAAGAAAACCGACTTATATCTTCTAGTCCCACCTCATTAGGTCCCCTGCCCTGTTCCCGCAGGTTCAGCGCAACGCGATGCGCCTGTTCCTTGGTGGCGAGCAGGTTCACGTTCCAGGCAATGAGGAACTTACGACAGCCCGTTGCCGTGGCGCCCCAGCTGGGAATGAAGTCCGCTGGGCCGAAGTCGGGCTGCCACGCTGGGTCCTTCAACTGTGTGGGGAAGGGTTGCATCTTAAACACTTCACAAAACTTGCAAAATAAAGAATGGACAAAGAAATAAAATGAAATCCCATTTACATTTCTATACAGATAGATATCCATTTGATATTCTATTACTTTTTCCTAATGACATTTCTCTATCAGATATCTTCTAACCTATTCACCATTAAAGGAAAGAATGCAAAGCACACAGAAACCAAAAATTCAAAGAATGGTGTTTCAAAAATTCTCTTCAATATGATATTTATGTTCTATTTTCAATAAACCTTGCTATATATATATATATATATATATTTTGGCTACTTTGAAGGGGATGCGTAACCTAACCTACCAGGTCAGAAGTTAACCTGATGTACTGACTAAAAATACCAGTTAGAAGACACTACATCCATGCAAGCCAACCCAGACATGTTGTCCTCACTACAAGGACATGTTATTCTTCATGCTGTGAAAAGTAGTACAATGGGCTGAAACATGATGCCTCTGTATTTATTATAGAGACTATCATAAAACAGATCATACCTTTTCTTCCAGCCCTTCATACTCCCCAGCCCGGATACTGGGCAGCTTGACTCTTTTCTCCTCCTTGGCCGCCTTCCCGTACAGGTAAACTGGGAGGAACCACAGAAGTACAGGTGTGAAAAAGGTATGTTGAGGTTCTTCAAGCATTTCCAATTTAATGTACAAGTATGTAGATATTAACTGCGGCAAATTCAGATCATTCTGTTACTATTTTGTCACAACATCCATGTAAAAGAAAAGTTCTGATGAACTTCACAAAGTATTATTTTCAATACTTATCAAAATATCCCCAGTATGAAAAATTGAGCACAGCATTAAACTTCTGTGTCTACAAACCGACCGTTTGTGTTTTTGATACATGTATTATCTGGATGAACGTGGCCTACTGCATAGAATGACTTGACATACTCAAGAACTGTTCTACCAATTAACCTACTTGTACAGTGTATTACATACAAGATGCAACTGTCCTTCAAGCATGAGCACTCTTTGAATTATATTGCTTAGCTATAGGACTGAGTGTGAGAATGATATGACTTGCCATTCCAGAATGGTTTTCAGATTGCATTACTGGAATGATTTCTACTGTTTCACCATTTCAGAATGGCTTTCACATTGTTGACTAAAATGGTTTTCAGATCCCAGAATGGTTTTCACATTGCTTCACTGGAATGATGTTTACATGGCTATAGCAGAACGGTTTTCACATTGCTGCTTAAAAATGATTTTTAGATTGCTATTCCAGAATATGGGTTTTCAGATTGCTTTTGCGTGAATTGTTTTTACATTTACTCCTCTAGAATGGTTTTTGGAATGGTATAGCATAGTTACCAAATCACCATTCTTGTAGTTCTCAGATTACTATTTAAATTACATGTTTTTATGGGTATATAGGGACCAAAAGGGCCATTAAAAAAATCTAGAGATACTGCAAAAAGAAACTGTTTTGAGCAGCTACAGTTAACCAATTGTAACATGTTTTTAGGCATTTCTGCTGGGCTTTTTCTTTTTGTCCTGTTTTCTTTATGTCGTTTGGCTTGGTGATAAAGAAAGCAGGACAAAAAAAAAAGCCCGACAGAAACACCTTAAAACATGTCAAAAACCAACCGGAGCCAAACCTCTGCTGGGAGAGTACAGTTTACGGACATGCTCAGTAGAACCTACCTGGCACCCCCAGCTCCTCTGCCAGCTGTTTCCCAAACTCATTAGCACACTGGATACAGTCTTCCTCCGTCACCCCCCGTACTGGGATGAACGGACAAACATCCAACGCTCCCATCCGAGGGTGTTCACCTATAACACAGATGGTTAATACAATTACACATATTTCTATTTTCTTGTCGATCTTTTCATTTTTAGGCTTTTTAGTTGAGGAATACTGGCATAACCAAACTGATAACGGGGTAACAGAAGTTGTAGTATATATCCACCAAGTCATTGTCAAAAGTAATTAGAAGTAACGAAATAACAATGGGACTAGGGGCTACTCCGTTATACATGTAACAATGTAAAGGAAGATTGTATAAAACTTTCGTTTTGTTTTGTTTAAAAGCTATAGAAACTTCAACTAGAAGACAAATGTTTTATTTGTCCAGAAATATAATAGATATGATAGAAGTATTGATTTAATTCTTTCCTTCTTCCAAATGCAACATAGAAGTGATTCAGGATTCTTTAGATTTCTTTGAATAACTTCTTTCTTTGGATTGTGGTAGGAACAGCTATACCAGAATCAATCTATCTTTTGCAGTGTTTGAGATATTTACCGTGGTGCCTGGTCATGTCAATGAGTTGTGACGCTGCCCTCGCCCCGTTCATGGCGCCCTCCACCACACTCTCTGGCGACCCCACAAACGTGTACACCGTACGGTTGGTGGAGGGGCCGGGGTCAACGTCCAGCAGACTCACGCCATCGGTGGAGGCTATGGCATTGGCTATGGCCTCTATAACCTGGAGATAAAAGATAGAGGAGATACAGGATTTTTCAGATTTCTTTGGATATCTGCTTTCTTAGGATTGTTGAAAGAACAACTACTAGTATATAGATGATTAATTCTGTCTTTTGCAGCTTTTTTGATAAGGCCATGCTGATTTGTATATACGACATATAGAGCAAATAAAAAACATTTACTGATTACTTTGACATTATCAAAAACATGAGTCATACTTGACCTTTGACCAACCAAGATTGATTCATGATGACATCGATGAGTATACAAATATATTGTTTATTTCTGAAAAAGTCCAAATTCATCATCTTTTTTCTTCTACAGAGGTCTATATATTCATTGATTCATTAGTACTTAAGGTTAAAATACAACAGGTTCAAAGGGGGTTATTGCTCAACTATTTGAAGAATCTTAAGAATTTTTTTCTGATAAAGAGGTGTGACACACATTAAGAGACTAGACGTCTTGTATTGATATAAACAGCTGAAGTAACCTGATACTAGACTGTCAGGATATATCACTACTTCAGGAAGGCCAACCTCTCCTAGAATCTCAGTCTTATCATGTCTTCTCCAAAAGAAGCACGGCTATCAACCATGTCGTGTTAAATCACCATCGATGGATCGCAAAGGACTAAGATTCAAAGAAGTGGTTTAGACCCAAGTATTTTCATCTTAACACTTTGGATATCATTTTGGGATTATTCATATCCTTAAATTAAAGCCATATTGAGCACCTTTATGTATGATTAATATAGTCATGTTGCATTTTAGAAATATCTAGAAAAAACAATAAATCATTTTTCTTTAAAACTACAAAGCAATTTTGCAGATGAAAGTGCATATGGACTGTAGTTGGGATCCAGGTTTGAATAAATCCTTCTTTGACTGATAATCAGAAAAAATTATTTTCAGGTATCCATGGCACCCCTAGTGTACTAGCATACACAGACTCACAAGTGTTAAATCTATCACTTAGCCTATTCATATCTCTAAAATGCAGATGTCAAAAGTCAGCTATGCCAGGCGTTTCATTGGTCGACAGGGTTCGGCTGAGTTGTACTTGGCAAAGCCTTGTAACAAAGGACTGGAGTAACATGTTGACACGTAGATTAATGCCTGTATTTAGCTCACATTAGCATTGGTTAAACATTTGCCAGGGATGACATCATATCCAAGCTGTATGATTGAAGGTAATTACCTTCTGGGTGAAACGTGTACAATCAGCTATACATTTCATACAGTTTTTCAAAAGTAACCTTATTCTTTTTTTCTTAATCTTCTAACTTCGAGATGAATAGTAGAGCCTTGAATGAAAAAGAAGTCTTGAATAAATAGAGTCTGGTTACAAGTGCCCAGGTGGCTACATTTCAGAGGGTCTGCAGGGGGAATCCGGGCAATGCTTAATGGTAAATCTAGAACTTAGTAGAAGGCTTTAAAATGATAAATTCAGGAGCACCAACAATGCTGAATAATAAATTGACTTGTTTGTTCTTTCAAAATGTTTTGGAAATGAGTTTATTGGATTCGTCCTGTGTGTTCCTGGGGCGTCTGGCATGTTTTGTCTACGAACACCTACACCGTGACACTAAATGATGAATTCAGGATAAGTACTATTTGTGCTACGTAGAAGTAAAGGGACGAGTGTAATCATGCTTCACAAATATATTACCGACAACGCTAGACAGTCACAGAATTAAGATAGCTCGTTGTACCAAAACCTCCTTGGTTGTACCTCACGGAAACAGGCATGCAGACCCTCAGTTGAGCCATACATTACGTTTGAGAGTAAACTATAATGGCAGGCACAATGCTAGGTTGTGTTGCCATAGTAACGTGACACCTGTAAGGTATACGATGGCCTGGAACACCTGCAGGTAACCATTTGATTCTATTTCAGAAGGCTAGCAACCACTGCAAACGCAAATTCGTTTCCAAAAGGGAAAAGAGGTCGCTAACACCATATACGACCCTCCGTGTGACCCCGCCCCCACTTCACACCTACATTCAAATCTTTTACTTATGTACGTTACAGTCAGCTAGTCTTCAGCAGACGACAGAAAAAGACATAGCCACAGAACAAAAAAGATTACAATGGCAACCAAATGCGAAGCAAATCATTTTTCTTTTACCAGATAACGTTAGATCTGAAAAGTGAAATAATACGGTGCTCCGTAATTATTTCAGTATAACCTCCTTGGTCTTACAACACGAATTTTACGAATCTACGACCATACCTCCTTGTGCCTACCCTCAGAGAAATTAGGAACACACTCGACGATGCGGGACATCCTTGGGCGAGGTGATTTTGCGGTCTGACAGTCCAGTGAACGGTGGTTCCCGTCCTAACTCGTGCAGAGAGCCGGTAAAACAGTCACTCACTGGTCACGTCTTACTTTCACACCCGATTGTGTATTACGTCATCACATCATGGGTACAACATTTCAATGGAATAAAATTGCCCAAGAGAGCGGCAACTTCATCACATAGACAATATAGCACTTTGTGATGGCCGGTGTGATTCTTTTCAGTCTTAACAGTTTTCGTGGGAGTAAATACTGTAAACTTATCATCTATTTTCCAAGATTATAGCCAATGCATAAATCAGATTATACCACAAAAAGAAGGGGCGTAAGATAAATATAATAACCTATAACGATTTGAATGTTTGTACTTTGAAAGCAAAAAGGGTTAAATGATTTTCTATTTTATATATTTTACATTTTTGTTGTGAAAATATTTGTAGTAAAGGCCCTTATGAATATCTATTATGTGCTGCTTAAATTATATTAATCCTCTCCCGTTGGTATCGCCAATCGTCATCAGTTTGTGTGCTTCCGTGACGTTACAGCACGCGAATGTATTTTCTCGAGGCTGTGTACGCTGTGTGGCCGGAATTTTAACTCAGAACGGAATCTTTTACCCATCTTCACAGCCTTTTCTTCCTCTTTGGTGGATCGACACGTATCTTCCCAACTTTGGTAAGTCTCCAGTACTAACGTCTCACCAAGGTTTGGTATATTCCAGCGTCTGGAATGTTTTGAAATGGAGTTTTCCAGTAGCGTTTTTGTTCGAACCAACATGGCTATGGAACAGGGATCGTAGCGCGTCGTGTCTCACCCAGGAAGTCAGACGGACACCGGAAGACGTCTCAGCCGAAACCATGTGCTTTCTCCTTATTCTTGGGCCAAGATACGATTCCTTAACATGAGACCTAAGGCTTTGCGTTGAAGTGAAATTAGTAGATTGTTATTTAAAGGTAATTTTAATGAAACTAGGGGCGGGGCTAAAAAAAATTAGGGAAGCCAGCGCTCCAATCAAACGTAAACAGACAGTGTTTGGGGATGTCCTTGGATGATACACGCCGTAGGCTGAGGTATGATGTTGATTTATTGCAAGTGGTTGATTTTGTCTTTCCGCGGAAAATACATCACGTGGCTTTGCTTGCGCTTGTGGTTGGAAAACGGAACAGAAGATATGTTTCGTAATTTCTGTGGTCTTGTGCCTTAAGGCAAACCTCCTTGCTTAAGGTTAATGTTATCTTTTGTCAAAGGTTTAGCCTAAAACCTTCATTGGCTACAGGACAAGTTTTTACTTTCACCAGAATTTCAATCAATGTCTCAGTGTCTCTGATACTTCCTGGAAACATTCAAGGCTACACTCAGTCCACTTGGTGACAACCGTTCTCAGCGAAGCAACCCGTGAAAGGCAGCAGAATCTACAATAAGATGAAGGCGGAAGACATCAGGAAGAATACAAACGTAGTTACTAAGTTGAAAAAAGGATTAAAATTTACAGACTGTATACTTTTGTGACGCAACAATTTCATATATCAGCATATTTTGGCAACTGCATGTAATTACCCATTCAAATATTGTATGGACCATTTTTGTTTCAATATGGTAAAAAGATACTGAACATAATATAAGCTCATTCACGGATCCAACTACACAGGTCAAAGGTGAAGGTCCCTGACTTGTAAACAGTTCTTGTCTCGTCCATGCTTTATACATGTCCAGATATATATGGCCTCCTTCCATCGGTTTGCATAACAATGTTCTAACATGTTTGTTTATGTCTCAGGGGCCTTCACCTTTGACCTACACATGGGCAGTTGGATCCATGAACAGGCTTATATTTGTGACACTCAGAGACACATAATAAACAGGCTCTTGGGTCTGGAAACTACTGCATTGCCATTAGTGTCTTTAGTGAGTCAACTTACCAGTAGTGACACAAGCATTTCTGTTTGGTGGTTCGTCAATCTGACGAAGACCGCTGTACATCATCCATCATTTGGTTGGGTCACATGTGTCCTCATGTGGCTGTAGAGTCAAATTTGGGCCTTGAACCTCTGGCCACTACTGCATTAGTGTCTTTAGTGAGTCAACTTACCAGTAGTGACACCAGCAGTACTGCTAGGGATTATCAGAAGCCATAAGGTAACCCACATGTGGTGTTCTGTGACTCTGACAGGTGCTGATGTATTATCTGTGGACTGGCCACTGAGGCAGGAATGTCAATGTTGACAGAACAGCACAGACAGTTGTCTTTGCGAATTATGTGCTAACGCCTGATATGACACCTCTTCAGACCTCTAGCCTCAAAACGTTCTTTTCTCTATTCTTCCATTACAAGAGCAGTTGCTGTTTGAAAGGTAAGGACTAGCTGATAAAGAAACGTTTCTTAACCCGTAACCTTTTCTTTTGTTAAAACACAAGATAATCCTTTTGTGAGACTCTCAGAGCCCTATGCTTTTAGCCTTACCATGGAAGAAGGACACTTCTATAAACATGTCTAACCTTCATCAACTTCTATAATTCATGGTCATATATCTCTTCACAACCCTGAAGACTATATAGTATATTTGAATGAAAATCATCTGCCATATATGGCGTATGGGATTCTGTTCTTAAATGTAAGCATTTTTATTTCTTGAATATGGACATCCTGTTGTGACCCACAGGCAATCATCTCACCATATAGATAATCATAATCAGTCCTAAATCATCGAGCAGGTAGTCCTTCTGTTAAAAACAATTTGACATCAGCAATAGGTTTATGTTATAATCAATGATCAATCACCAAGCAGACCACCTGTCCATTGTGCAGGTGTTTTTGTCATGATTACTTTCACACCATTGGCTGATGGCTCTTTCCTTGTTCAGCTGCTCGAAATACTGGGTGCATGTGCTCTTTTGTGCACCCAAAATTGAAGCTGTACACATAATGTTTTGACTGTGGGTGCACCAGTGCACCTAGATAGCTTTGTGGGCTATAGGGTAGAGGTACTATTGTATGCTACATACAGAATATTATTGAAATTTAAAGTAAGCATCAGAAAAAGCAATATAACCTTTGTTGTACTTTAGTTGACATATTACTTGTTTAAAATGTTTAAAAGTTAACTATAGAAAAATTAGAATTTCAGGCAGTAGGGTTTGGTAAAAACATTTTGCTTTATTTCATGTTGACTTGTGCACCCAAAATTCTTTGTATTCACAAAAATGAATTTCTAGCCCTGATGTAGTCTTTTTGCATACTTCATGTATCTTGTATCTGTCCTACTCTTCATACCAAAGGTTACAAAGGTTTGACTACAGACACAGCTAAAGATATGACCACATCTGTTAGTAGTTAAGCTCATGCAAACAGGTATGATTAAGAGACAAAAGTTCAAGGAAAGGTTAGGCTAAATATAACACAGAGATCTAGTATGACATTATTCAGGACTTAAACTTAAAGGTTAGAGCTTGATGTGTAAGTGCTTGATAATACTTTTAACTCATGTATTCAAACATAGTAACTGAAGCTAATTTAAGAACTACTGTCCTATTACACATCAAATTCTCAATATTTGTACATTCATATTCATCATAGAACACCATATAATGACAAAAACATGATATCCTTTGATGTTTAAATTAAATGTCATTACACCATGCTAGAATATACATGTGAATGTTCGGTATTGAACGGTTTCATGTATGTTGAACAAAACACTTTGACGTTTGATGAACGCTACCAAAAAATGCTTGACTTACAGTCCACCAGGCTTAAGCCCTCTTAATTCACCCTTACTGACCACTTACACCTCTTGCAGCCAGACATTCTGTCTGGCAGAACAAGATCTAGAATCACTGAAAACAGGTTTGGACCGGCTTCTCTTGTTTTGAAGGATCCTTACAAATATTGGTTGTTGTTGTAATGAAGACGAAGGCAGGTTTCAAAACTTTCTGTGATGCCCCTATGCTGTTCTAATTTTATATCTTCAAGTATTGTCAAAAATGTGTTGTTTTGTTACTTGCATGTAAGTCATGTCTTATATAAAGGTATCAGTTACTGTCTATAAGTGTTAAACCTCCTTGATAAGACAAAGGAAACTACTTGAGGCTGAGGAAGTTATGACCTACATGCAAATTGTTCATTTAAATGCTATAGTATAAGGTCTGCTTTAGACTGACGTCGCTGTCATGTTGGTTAAATTGTCGCGTGACGGTGCCTGCACACCCTAAAGCAGGGTCGCGTCTAGTTCAAGTTTCTTGTTTAGCATGTGTACTATTGTATACTAATATACAGCGTATTCTTGACTTTTAACTTATTTTTAAGTGTCAGAAAAATAAGAAAACTATTGTAGTATTACTTCTTTAGGATTTTAAAGTTAGCTATAGAATTTGGGTTCATTTACCTTATATTGTGCACCAAATTTTTTCTGTTCACCTTAATTTTAAGGTTAGGTGTACCAGTCCCCGAATGAATTTTGATCCCTGAGTCTGATTTTAGAGCATTTAAAGCAGTAGGCTTTATTGAAACAAACAATTACCAGAAAGTGCTCCTACATGTAACCTCTACTACAATTAATTATACTTAAATGCAGCGCAATCTCATTTTGTTACCATGTTTCCAAGTCTCATTTGTAAATCATAATCTGATACACACCTACATGTGACCTAACCTTTTGTATTGTCAGTACATCCAGAATTAACCACCTGCGATATTTATTTATTTATGCAAACAATGTAATTATTCTTAAATGCATGGCAACATAATGACACCACAATAGACAAATCAACGCAAGTGGAAGAGCTTCAAAAATCTTAATGGTCTAAAAAAGTCCAGTGTAGTGCCAGCTGTTGTTAAAAGCCGTGGCTGTGCCCCAAGTTGGATGTTAAAACCCCACTGCTGTTAAACCTACTCCTGTTTAGGCTAGTCCACTTTCATACCATCTGTGCCCAGGTTATTAGCTGCAAGCATGATTTGGGTCCCAATTTGTGTGCCATGGTAACACCAGTAATGGTAATACTGGGTGCATGTGCACTTCTATGCACCTAAAATTGGAGCTGTGCACCTAATTTTCAACTATGGGTGCACCAGTGCACCTATACATTTGTGTATGGTTACATAAGTAAAGGTACTATTGGTATGATATTTTTGTATGTACGGTACTACCATAAAACATTTAAGTGTCACAGAAATTGATTAAACCTTTGTTGTATCTCTTGTTAAACATTTTTAAGTAAGCCATACAATTTCAGGTTTACGCTTTGAAGAGAGGCAAGAAGGTTTGTTGTGAGGTATTGCTGACATTCTACTCTATTTCATGTTTTGCACCCAACATGTTTTCTCTGCACCTTATTTTTAAGCTAGGTCACATAGTAGGTGCACCTATTTGCAAAAATGTATTTCGATCCCTGTAAAATAGTAGCAATATGGATAAAGCCCTCAAAGATTAGGTCACATGTGGCATGGTAGGTAGAAAAAAAGCTTGCAATTGTGTGGGAAAGGTGAGGAAGCAAAATGTTTTGTTTGAAGATGACCCACTAAATGAGATATTATGAAATCTGTCTGTTTTGTTTGTGATCGTAAGACCTTCATCACACAGCTGGCATCTTCCCATTGTATTTGTATATGCTTCCAGCCAGTAGTAGATATTCTAACCATGGTTGTCTGTGAATGATTATTTTTGTATCGTTATCTGTCCTATGTTATAATGACTGCACCTTTTGTAGCAATCTGTGACTGTTGGAGGACCACGTCATCTGGGATTTCAAAAATATTTGCATTGAAAGGTTTAAGTGGACATATTTTATTTCAAAGACCAGCTGTTAGTGTTAGTGAAAGTCAACAACCTTTAACCTACATATGTGGAATCCAGTTGGCAAGTGATGGCCATTGTTTAAAATGCTAAGTTAGTAACCTAGTACATTGAGTTAGGGTATCTGCCATACTGAAGTCTGTATTGATAATTTTAGTGGCTGGTCTTGTAAGTTGTATTCTGAAGGGTTACTAACTCAAGCAGAAAGATATGACCTAAATTAATGTTATCAAAAGGTCAATTGTGTTTGTTTGTACATTTGTACATGTGTTCTCATGAACTCTAGAAACCTGTGAATCTAGATTTGATGTCCTTTCAGTAATCCACAGGTAATGTAATGTTACTGTACTACTAGTAATATAGGGGAAAGCTAAATTGTTGGATATGTACCTGCAGAATGTATATAGTGAAGGCCATATTGTTCCTAGACTGAAACTGTGTCTAAGCGCTGTTTTGACCTAAGACCTTTGACCCTACCTTCAGGTGACCTGTAGGAGACAATGGTACGACCGGTCAAGCGGAGGTCGGCCGACCCGCAGGTGGTCAAACAGCTGTGGAACGCCATCGGCCACATCCGGGAGCAGAAGCAGATTGCGAACATCGAGCGGATCACCAAGTACATGGGGCGCGAGTACGAGATCTCCAACCGCGAGACGGTGAAGCAGCTCGGCCACGCCGTGAAGGACGGGCTGGTCATCGAGACCGTGACCCTCGGGGTCAAGGGCGCGAAGGCCGGGGTTGAACAGGAGGGGTACTGGCTGGTCGGCGACGACCCGGTAAGTAGCGAGGGTGTAACTTTCCATCAGTAAGTTACAAGTAGGAATGAAGTATGATATGGAACAAATAGCATACACTGATACAGGTACATTCGTAGAACAGTTTTCTGTCGATGAATCCAACAAAATCTTCAGGTGGAATAAACAGGTATAGGCATTACATGTAAGTATGGTGACGGTAGATAGTATTTCATATTCTGAAGCTGGCAACAGAGTACAACTTTGGTGTCAATGTAAAGTAGGATGGTCTATTGACACATGCAGTTAATGTTGTGAACTCAACGTATTGTTTGGAAACAACTCAAGGGTTGCTGGGCCCCTCAACCATAGAGGGAGACATGTTGTTTGGGACAGTGTTTTTGGTACATTAACTGGCAACCACTGAGGAACATGTCTAAAAGGGAGTATGTTTGTATACAATGAGATCTGAGGTATAGGTTGATTTGGTAGTTTTGCCTGCTTGCAACTGAATGCAGAATGATTGTTTCTGGGACAAATGCCAAGGCTGGAGTCTAATTGCTTTTACAAAGTTACTGCGGTGGTTATGTCCTAATGCAAAGAAACAGAATATAACTGTTGTCTACTACATTTGCTTCTGTTTAGCCATTGCGGATCAACCAAAGATTGAAAGAAGGACCATAGGGAGGGTGTTTTTCCTTGTTTTTTGGACTGAAGCTATTCCTTCTTGCCGTTGTTGTGATATATCAAAGTTTGATATTGTTTTTCTGACATTAAGTTGTGGTTTTATGCTGTGTAGACAGGTTATCCCTTCGGTTTATCATTTTTGCCCGATAGGATTTACAGGTAGTTTATCAAAGAAGTTCAAAGGCAATTGTTTCAGTTGAACTTCCTGTCCGTAGTAAAAGCTATCACACACATGGCTGCTCAGTTGTTTTGTCCCCAGAGCACACTACAAATCACTGTCACATTCCACACTTGGAATTTTGTTGTGAAGTTTTGGTACCTCCAGCTGCCGATACATTTTCTCTCAGTCGAAATCTCGGGGTTCTTTGGTACTAGTGTTTATATAAATGGTTTATTCAGGAATTGACATACAGAAATTAAAACAGCATTGCAGCCGATGTTACCTTCTTTCAAGTGAACCGGCTGAATTACGCAGTCTTAAAATTAAAAGTACAAAAAGAGCACACTCAATCAATCAGAAAATGTATACAAAAGACAAAATGTACAACCAACATATATAATAGATTACACCTTACAAATTGGTGTTCAGTAGTTGGGTTAAGTATGGAATAGCACTACGTTTGTGTCTGTCTGATGTCACATGTTTAGACTATGTGCTGCGGAATTCTGAAGATCTGTTATAACTTGAGACAGCTTGAAGTGTGTGTACATTATAACCATGGTGTCAAAACATGGCATTTTCCCTGGGATGGTTTGCAAAAAAATTATCAACCCTCTTTGTAATAGACATACAAAATTTGTGATTTAGGGATGTGATGAAATCTTGGTTTCTCAAACTGTACTTTATCATGATTTTTGTTCGTGATTTGAGGTTGAACATGGAAAGCTAGGTCCCTATCTACACCTGCTTTCTTGCACCACTAGTAAATTATTCATGTGTTTGACCTTGGCTCTAGACTGCCTATTGCATTGGATGAAGCCCTGATTATAGTCATCTGGATAGGATCTTCCTGCATCCTTGATCACATTCCATCCAACTCTCTCTAGATCTGATTCTTCTCAAAACGATGTTACAGCTCATTTTTATTTCATTGGAATTTCAAACAATGCAAGTGTGCCTGGGATTACTCTCTATGATACAAATGTACATGCAAGATATCATGCACACAATTATGAATTATGTTCACTGTCAGAAATTATTCCACAGTGCTGTAACAGTTGTATAGTACCGGTATGAAGAAAAATTACAGCTGAAAGCAATTTGCCAGTTCAACAAATTATAATGAATAGTCCATTATCTTCCTAAGATGTTATCGTACATACTGGCATGTCTGTATCCAATCAGGTATAGAGTTGGTTTCTATTAGACCTTTTTGTGTGAGTGCTTATTGCTTGAAATGCACCAAACGGTTGGTTAGAAATGGGTTGTATTTGTAGATGTACATACATGTGTATGTATGATAGAGTAGAGCCTAAAAGGCTTTTTGGTTTTATCCCTCTCCTTTGATCATGAATAAGTGCCTAGCACAACACAGCACATACATGTACAGACAGTACAGTTAAGTACAGGGTTCAAAATTCACTTTGACATTCTTGCAGACAGTTTCCTTAATACAGGCTAGATGCAAAGCCACCATCTTAGGAAAAGTATGAGTCCTCATACACTGTACAGTATTTAGTGATATCTTAACAACATATGAGCTATCATAGACGGCAATTGCCATAGGTACAAGTTATATCTCTTGTTTGAAAAGTCAACCATTGCTCTTGCATGTCCATTTTTTTATAGATACTCTTGTGCATGGGACAGGTTTAGTCCATAGTTTTTCTTTTGAACCTTGTAAGTCGCGATCGGAGACATCAATGTTTTGTATACCTGTCTTGAGTAGTGTAAGACTACCCTCTTGTTGGAAGAGCTACATTTGTATAATTTGAAATTCCTCTCTTGAATTTGCAATTTAGAGTGATTTCTAAAGCCACCCTCTTCCGTCTTCAAGCAGTTTGTCCAAGGATGTTAAAATGTTCCCCATTTTGTCAATGATAATGTTTTCTTCCAAAAAAGGACCATGCAAGGTCACCTGTATCTTTTTCCAAATTAAGTTCTCCACAATAGCTAGATTGGCTTGAATGATACAAAATGAATTTCCCTAATTCATGTCTCATACTAGTCACCCAAATTGTCTGTCAAACGTTTGTCAAAAAGATCTTGAAGAACATCCAATTTTACAAGAGGGTAGTATGTAGATTATGTAGGAGTCTGTTTTCTTGATGTGTGGGATTTATTAATGCTGTGTCTGCCTTGCTGTAGATAGTGCCTCTGGACCCAGGAGGCACAGATCCCACAGTAAGTGTCACAGTTCCACAACTGTACTAACAGTAGCTATCTCATTCTTCACTGGATCCTAGTTCATTCATGGGGACTGTCTGATACCAGTTGTAGCAGTATATTGGTCCTGTCTATCTTAACCTTTGATTAAACTCAAAAGGAGAAAGACAAATGTTGAAAAAAGTGAAGAGAAAGAACAAAGAGATGAAAGGGAAGGGAAGGAAAACAAAGGAAAAAAGAAAAGGAAGAAGAAAAAGAAAAGAAAAGAAAGAAGAAGGAATACAAGAAACTAACTGATTCACGCAATCATATTGTTCTCATTTTTCCGTGTAAGTCTAAGATATCAGACTCCTAATTCTATTCCTGATCACAAGCATCTAGGAGTGAGAAACTTTCTTTCACTGGTTCTGAACCGGTATCAGACAATCCAACTCACCCATGTATTTTTTGGGACCTTTGATTAAACTTTTGTGGGAAAAATAATGTATCTTACACTCACTGTTACCAGACTTTTTCATGCCTGTGGGTTCTGTTACTCATTTCACATTCACCATCTCTTTGTTCGACTAATCTCTGTGCAACTAACTGTTGTTGGACTTTGGTTTCCTGTGGTTGGGGTCAGGGAAAAATAATGCATGCATTTAGGATGGTGCCCGGTAGTGGAATAGATTCATTGAGGTTTGACTTGACAGAAGTTTAAGTTTAAAGATATGCTGGTATAGTGTGGTGTTAGTACAGTTACAGAACCGTCTATACTGTTGATGCTCAAAAGGAGTAGCATGCATAGAGTCAGAGATATCCATGAGAAAAATAAATCAACACCTATGAGTGAACTAAAATCAGTGTTGGCATGTTGCTATATTAGCTGCCAATATGTATATATTTGTGACACTTGTAGGATTGGATATAGGAAGTATTTCTTTAGGCCATTGTACAAAAAATGTCTATTAGGTTTCAAGGCTTTCATCATGCTTTCATTGCCATTGTCGGTATGATTTGGGCATAATTCATGTATGCAGAACAGTTAATGTGTTCACTTACTCATTGTTTGCATTTTGTTGACTCCATCTTTGAGCTAATATCTGCCATGTTGTCATGAACTCATCAATGCATTGTGTGCATCATTATACATGTGTATGAAGACACAGTGCAAGCTGCAAGGACAAGAGCTGAACCTTTAAATACAGTTGATAAATGTACTAGTGCAAAAGGAGAAACTTGAAATTTACAGATGAAGAAATGTGTATAGCTTGTACAGTTGTATTCCATACAGCATATTTCTGTAACAGTTTAAATTCAACATGGACTTGAATCAGAAGCTATACATACCTATGATTGCTCAAAAGTGATGACATCAGAGCTTTCAAATGTTTCCCTTTATGATAAAGGGTAGTGTTTTTTTTACGAAACTCTCTTATACATTTTTTTTATAAAACTCTTTTATACAGTGTGAGTAACACACTGTTCACTGATTCTAACAGAAATTCTAAGACAGAAGAACAGAGCTAATGTTGTTAAAGTGCATGTAAGAGTGTGTTGTTGAGAACTGTTGTTGTTGTAATTGTTTCAGGAGGGAGAAGACCATGACTGGTACTGTTTTGAGTGCCACCAGCCGGGTGAGGTTGTCCTTTGTAGCGGGTGTCATCGGGTCTACCACAGCAAGTGTCTGTCCGAGGAGTGTAAACCTCGCGACTCCGCTTCCCAGTGGTACTGTCCCATCTGCCAGGTAGGCGGGGATACTCATGCAAATTAGATATGCAAATTGTAACTACTTTATCTACATATGCAAATTATCTACATATGCAAAGTATGTACATATTCAAATCGGTTGCTTTTTAAAGGATATAGCATTGGTACATAAAGTTAATTTTGTCAACTCTAAGTATTTCGGAAGTAATTGATGGACCCCTCTAGAATGAAATTTAGAGATTAATATGATGAAAGTGGTTGCTAAAAAAAGTATAGATTAGATACAATTTCATTATGGCCTGTTCCACCTTTATTTGTTTTACAGTGCACTTTAGATTTGTGGATAATTTACCAACGTCTAATGAAAAGGTAAACAACTGTTACAGTTGTATGACTTTGCATTTGTTGTGTTTCAGGCAATGCAGCGTAAGACCCAGCCCATCAAGAAGAAGGAGTTGAACAGGATGCTCGTGTTTGTGGTCTACAGAATGAAAGAAAAGGTAGGAAAAACTGAATATCATTAAAGTCAGACTTATGTTATGGTATGGTCACATTTCCCAACCGAGGCCCAGCCCAACATTTTCTGATAGAGGAAATGAAAAATTGAAATGTATGTCAATGAATATGCATCAGCCATGCCCTTAGATAATTTTTTGTACTTTTGTTTTTCTGTTGTCTTTTATATCATACTTTTCGTTCCTCAAGACTGCCCTGCCGGGCACCAGATTTGAAATGTGACCTTATTTAGCATTACTGGTATCTATCTAGGTCCTGTAGAGTAGTATGAGTAAAGAAGCAGACATTTGTACACTAACCATGAAATGTTTCTGGATAAAATTTTCTCAGCAATCCCGTGAGCTGTCCAGAAAAGTCAGTCTTCAGGACCACCCCAACTTCCCTCGCCTGGTCCACACACACATGGACCTGTCAGTCATGCAACAGGTGACTCAATTTTCATATTTTGTCATGCAATGCCTCTTTTCCTATTGTAAAATGTACTTATTTTGTTGTGAACATACTCCTTGCACAAAATGTATATTGAGCAAAGTTTTCCAAAGTCTCACAAGAAAATGTGAAAGAACAAAAATAAAGACTTAATTGTTTGCTATACCATGTTCTGTAAATTGTAAGTCATTTGTAAAACCTTCCTCGTTACTTTTATTTCATAATGAAGGCAACTTTTTTGGGGGCGCTCGACTTTTTTTTCTGCACATTCGCATCAATTTTGAGGTGCCCAGGGGATGTCATCCATATAATTAAAATCAGTATAGCCTAACTGAAACTTGAAAGAACTGAACAATGACCCTCCTGATTTTCCAGCGGGCCGAAGAGTGCAAGTTCAAGTGTCCGGAGGAGTTTGAGGCGGCAACTCGTCAGATCCTCCACAATAACCTGATCTACTACGGGGACGAGAGCGAGTACACCGAACTGGCCAGAGTAGTGCTGGCCGACTGCAGACATGATGTGAGTCGAATCTTTTACTAGTTTTAGTTGCCATTATTTTTTTGTAGATGTCTGTATACCTGTATATGTAATGGAAATTTAGGGGTTTTTCAAAGGAAGGATAGTAGAAAAATGAAGTCTGAATTTAGTTCATTATGTAGATCAGACTTTTGTAACTCTTGTTTTTTTCATTCACAATAATATAAGAGCAATGCCCGATGATTATGAAAAAAGGAGGCACAGACTTATTATCTTCTAACTTACCTTGTATATGTTGTTCCCACAGCTGAGAGAGATCCAGCTATGTAAGGACTGCTACATGATGTCCAACTCCAGAAACCTGAAGGACTGGTTTATCAGACCTTGTGTAAGTGCAAACTTTTAAAAACTCTCTTTTGTAGCCTTAAACATACTAAGACAGTAAGTATCATTCTGGCTGAAAAGTTTTCAAAATGTTGTGAAGGTAACCATCTTTCAAATTGTGTTATAGCCTTATTTTCCAGTAATTATCACTGGTAGATACTGAATCAGTGACATATACAAACAACAAATGGGAGTGGAGTCAGTTACTTTGTCCTGGTCAATTGTTTTTTACTGTTACATCTCATGTGCTAGTATTGTTCTGTCAGTTCATTCTAGTGGAAGAAGAGTGATGGATGTCACTTGAAATGTCCAGAAATAATCTCAGTATCATATCCATTTGTAGAGATTGATTTGTCTTTAGATACGAATATTACAAACTTGACCTACAACTTCTTGACCTTGTGCCCCCCTGCCCCCTCAGGACCCTCCCCACGCCCTGGTGTGGGCCAAGATGAAGGGTTTTGGTTGGTGGCCAGCTAAAGTGCTTCAGAATAAGGACGGCCAATCAGATGTCAGGTTCTTTGGGAGGCTTCACCAGAGGTGAGAAGATAATTATGTCATACCTGGGCTGCAAAAACGTTTGATACGGGTGTTCCGGACCAGGCATTAACTTTTATTACTGCACGGGGCTTTTACTTTTATCACTTGGGTTTCCATAGAATATTTAGATTGCATTTCGAGAACGCCGGTTGCGCCACTGTTGAAAATTTGAATACCGGATTTGGAGGTTGGAATTGATGTTGTTACAATTTTTTTGTTCGATGACACAAAACTCTCTCAACTTCTGGCGCATTTCGCATTGAATGTGTGTATTTTGGGGAGGGTATGACGTAAATAGAATACAACAGTATTTGACAAATGTCTGGCTAAATTGCCATTTCCTTGATAGAAGAGTGATACTGTTTTTTTTTTTCAGAGCCTGGATTACAGACGACTGTATTAAGTCCATCGACATCAACATTCAGCAGCTCCAGAAGAAGCGAACAGCTGCGTGGAAACGAGCCTACGACGAAGTACAGGAACATCAGGTACCATCCTACAGAGTATGATAGACAACAGACACAGTCCATATTGTAGTTATTAATCTTTGTGACTCAAAATATCAGATTTGAAACTGACGTTACTTATTTTTGGCAAAAGACTAATATATGCCCTTCTCAACTTCTTTAGGAGTCACGGACACAAGCTTTTTTGGGTTCACTGTTCAATGTCTGTCTCTTAAATGAATGTTGCCTTTCCCAACGAGAAAAAAATCAATCATAGAATGCACACCAAAGCAGCATGTTATCCTCTTAGCTGCAATTTCCAAAATGGCTAACAGGGGGCACTGCAAGACTGTAATTTTGTTACACTGGTGGCAGCAGTAGGATTACCAATGAGCCTTTTTTTTCTATTACAGCTGCAGTTCCAAAATGGCCAACAGGGGGCACTGCAGGACTGTAATTTTGCCATCTCTTTTCCTTTGTTACGCTGATGGCATCAGCGGGATTGCCAATAAGTATTTTTATGCCTCTCCAGTCCAGGCTAGGATATGTGCAGGCCGACCCCCTGTCCATGTCCTCAGTTTACAAAATGGTCAACAGGGGGCACTCCATGACTGTAATTTAGCCATCTCTTTTCCATCAGCGGGATAACCAATGAGTATTTTTGTGCCCCTCCAGTCCAGGCTAGAGCACGTGCAGACCAACCCCCTGTCCGAGTCAGAGTCGCAGGGCTCCTCCCACAGTGAAGGGGAGGACGAGGATGATGAAGATGAGACCATGCAGGATGCTGATGACAGCGAGGATGACGTGTCTGAATCCGAGGAACCCATCTCCAGCACATCCAACGGGGACCAACAGGTAAAAAGTTGAAAAGACCGCGGTGTATCCTGCCAGCTTTGGAGCTTTGTTACCTGATATGGACCCAAAAATGTTGTATTGCTTTCCCTATGTCTGCCTTTAGATGTGGTTGATGATGATGATGATGATTATGATGATGCAGCTGGTGTGCTACGCAGAAGGGCGGTTATACTGTCTATATAGATACAGATGCAGCTTTCGTGGTAGAAACGTCCTATACTGTAGCTATAATTAGTCATTTTGCATTGGATTCCCTGTCTCTATTCTAGTAATCAGTTTCCCTAAGGTCCATGAGTTTCTTAACAGTTTTTGGACTATCTTTGTGGTCACACATTTTGCATGGGTAGCAAAAGTGGCTTCTAGCCTTCTAAATTTTGACGTGTTCATTTTGCCAGGAGCTTGCAGAAGCAGTGAACCAGGTGAGCTCCACAGGGGAGGTTCTGCAGCCGACCCCGCCCGCCACGCCCCAGAAGGCCTCCGTCTCCACGGTCGCCACACAGACGCGGAAGTGGGCCGCGGCCGCAGAGGGGAAGGCTCCGAGCACCAAGACCAAGTTCGTACAGACGACGGCGTCCACTGCACCCGCCTGTGCCTGTCACGAGAAATACAATAAAATATTCTCCGACTTTAAGGAGAGAATGGAGGAGAATCACAAGAAGGAGAAGGAACAGATTGAACAGGACCTGACAGATAAGGTAGGGCAGCTTTCTCAAAGCTAGATCAATTCTGTTTGCTATTGTTGTAGTACTGATCTAACAAAGAATAGGATCAACAAGTGCTGTCTTTTTGCTTGCACGGCAAGTGAAACAAGCTTATAAGGCACTTATCCTAAGATTATCACAATAACTTGTGCTTTTGTCTAAGTTTTATACCTTCACTTGAGGTTAGTAAGGAGTGAAAGACTTGAGCTAAATCTACCTGACAGCAAACTTGAAACAGTAGATGTTTTGCCCTGCACTTGCAGCTGAAGAGTGAACATGATCAGGACAAGCGAGAAGCCCTGGCCAAGGCTGCCTCAAGTAACAAGTCTGAGGTGGAACAGGCCGTCAAGAAGGCCAAGGAGGAAGTGGAGACCTCCAAGACGGTGGACCGCAAGCAGATGGAGGAGGAGCACAAGGCCGAGATCTCTTTTGTCAAGAGACGTCAGTGGGTAAGTACTGTAATAACTTTAACTAAGTTACATACAGCCTTGTAACAACTTCTGTTTTCAACCCAAAATTCGACAATTTTCCAGTTTGTTCCCGTGACCTCTTCACAACTGTGAAATTGAATTAGATGTAAAACACTATAAAGCAGCCTGTAACGTCTTTCTCAGTAGTGGTGTTGTTAGCATTCTCTATTGTTTCCCTGTATATGAAGCCCAGATGAGCTTAGAACAGCCCTATCTGTACACCAGTGTTACTGCCTACCTACTAATTTCCTGAACAAAAAAAGTCACCTCACCTATACCTCACCAAATAAATGCAGTTCTCTTAGAACTTGCTAGGTGGCACTGCTGACCTGTCACTGCTCTATTCCAGTGTTACAACTGCGAGGCTGAGGCCATGTACCACTGCTGCTGGAACACCAGCTACTGTTCCGTCAAGTGTCAACAAGAGCACTGGCACGCAGAGCACAAGAAAACCTGCCGACGCAAGCGCTGAGAAGTGGGACTCCTTAAGAACTGCTCAGCAGACCAAGTCATCCAGCTTGTTTTAAACATAAATCAGTCATAGTCAAACTTTTAGCAAATGCCATTGCTGGCAAAATGAAAGTTTTGACACCTTAAAATATTACACCGGTCCTTATTGGTACGAGATATTTGAGTTTTGTTACTGTAACTGATAGAAATGTAGTATTCCATTCCCTGTTTTCCATTCCTTTCAGACCACCCTACAGTAGTTCCAAGTACATTTTCACAACTAACTATACAACTCTAGTCTAGGTGGTCAATTGAATGACATAAATTATATCCTACCCTATCCACAGGTTGGTTTCCCATGGAAATTTCTAACATAACAGTGAAGAAAAAGTGTGTTACCTTCAATCGTTTAGCAAGCTTTGTACATGCTTCCTGCTGTATTAGGTTCTGAACAGTTTAGTAGATGTACTGCTACTCAGTAAGCTCATATACCAGTATGTCCAGTCCTTCAGAATGTCCAATTTCAAGTCTGTAGGTATTTTTTTGTATGCCTGTGTGTTTCCGTAGCATCTGTTAGGTTCTGAGTGTCTCAATTCAACCCTGCTGAAACTTACAAATCAAAGTGTTACGGGTTTGTATGACACTGCCAGTACTGGAGGGTTCACGCAATGCATTTGCTACTTACTGTATTATATGACTAGATCTCTTTAAAAAACAGCACTGTGTGATAATAGTAGCATCGCACGTGTTAATAAGAGAGCAGAATAGCAATTTGTTTTTGTTTGTTAGAATATCGCTATTTGTAACATCCACAATTTTAATGCTGCTGGTTGCCATATGTAAAAACAGTTGAAACATGCATGATGTTGTCATCATACTACGTGTGCATGTGTGGTAGGCTAGTTTGACATTGTTCCATTGTAAAATATCCAAATCAACAGCTACTACCCTGTGACAGTTTTTTTCAACATAGGGATTTTGCAGTAGTAAATTCTGAAGTTGCTTGCAATGAACTTATAGCTTCCTGATCTTGTAAATAGTACTAGAGTTTAGTCAATGATATTTATGAATTATTTTTGTTTTGTTCTGTTCTATTGTTTTGTACTATAGATGTAGTTTTTATTTTACTTAGGTAGACTTTTTTGTTGTGTCCAAGAAAATCTGCAGGTATCTCTAATAAATGTTGTCAGTCATTCTGGTTTAAAGTATTAAGAATGACTTGAATCTATGGTGGAAATAGGGGCTACAAATTGGCCAGCGCTGCCAATACTTTTATGCACCTATAGCTGTTGTAAAGAGAAACAGTACCGGTATGAAGTGTAATACATGTACAGTATTACTGTCATAGCTTTTTTGGGGATGCAGGTTCGTATGAACATTGGAGTTTTGTACTTTAGTACTTCAAGTTACGGTGACACTAATGAATCAAATACACGCCCACTATGGGTAGGGAAGCTTGCAATAGATGTTGTGCAAAATTGTAACGGTAGCAAAGATGTTGGTTGTTTCTGTGTTGTCTTTATTTTTCAGTGTTTTACTTTGCTTGACTGACTTTAATGTCAGTCTCATGGACATGTCCCAGAAATGATTTGTTTCAATGTACTTCTTGAGACCAAGACAGATTTATTTGTGGATTTTTGGACATTTTGATTTTCTTAAATGATCCATAATTATGTATGATGTAACCATAATTGGTAAAGGTTTGAAATCGGAGCAAAATTGTCGGACCAAAATACGAAAGAAATGTATATATAAAGTAGAAATATTGTGGTTCAGATTGCCATTCAAATTTATACACAAGTCGAAATGTTTGCTTTTTGGGTTATTTTGTTGTTTTTTTAGGCAGAAAAATTAATTCACTACACTTGGACAAGTCAAGGAGACTGTCTTCCAGTTTTGCAACTTCTACTCACTGCAGCTTTGCATTGAAAGAAACTAGCCTAGGTAGGCTAAACTGGAAAGCTACCAACTGTTGTACATATCTATATTATATGGCGTTTTCCCGGAACATGACGGCGGGGCGCCTTTGAAATGGAAGGGCTGTACCTTGAAAGACAGCCAAACGTAGAATACCGTAGATGCACTTTAATCTTTCTACCATTTTTTACACTGTGTTTGATTTATCCTTGCTCAAATTATTTTTCCTGTTCTAGTCTTGATAATGAGCTTACACATTAGAACAAAGGAAATTTATGGTAAACATCATCTGTTGGTACTCTGGTATTAGATGTCATTTTGGAGGGTTGTGTATTTCTAACAAGACCTGAGAAGTCAATAACAGATGTCATCTATTGTTATTGGGTTTCTTTCTTTCTTAATGTTTTTGTTAGGAAACCATTTGCAAATAAAATGTGCTACTGCCCAGAGTGTAGTAAGGAGCTATCACTAGCCTCCGTTGCAGGCTCTGAACCGGCCTTTTTTGGGGTTAGATAATATACTTTTTGCAGCCAGCCCGTAACGTAGTGGCTGATGGTTACGGGCTGGCTGCAAAAGTATATTATTTGGACCCAAAAAAGGCCGGTTCAGAGCCTGCAACGGAGGCTAAGCTATCACATCTATAGGCTGCTGGAGCATCTAAAGAATAGCACCTGTTTGAAGTGTTGTATTCTTTATACTAGTATCCCTTTACTACAGCCTTGGTTATTTTTATCTTATTTTGGACAAAATTGCTGTTTGTATGCACAGAAAGGAAGACAAAGAATGTGACAAAAAATGACTGTGATTACAGTATTGAACTACTTTTTGAGGAGCAAAGAATGCCATGAAGACTGACTTTCTGTAACTATGTGTACTTTTAATCACACTTTTTTCACATAAAATATACCCAAGTGTGGAAAGACCCTGGACAAAATTAGTACCAGTAAAATGTAAATATTGATGTAACACACAGGCCGCTAATGTAGTATTGCCTTCGTGTGTGTTGTTGGTACATGTATTTATGCTTTTGCTGTGCATTGTGTAAATGGAAAAGAGCTACCAGTATTTCTTTTTTGTTTCTGTACAGCCTGGGTGTCATCCTAGTTAGTTTTTCTGTTCACTCCTCTTGCACAAAACTAACTAGGATGGCACCCAGACTACTTTCTGTATAGGCTTCCAGAGGAAATAGTTCACAACATGGTGGTGTAAGATTATGTGAGAGCTAGGATTGACAGGGACTTTAAGTCCGTACAGAGAAGTACACAAGGGTGTGTAAGGGTACCTAAGAATCCAGTTTCTTGTAAAACATTTACACAGATGCAGACTAATGCATTCCATTTGACTTTGAAATAGCCCAAGGGTTCTGTGAAGTTTGCATTTGAAATATAGTCCCTCTGGATTCACCCAAAACCCTTCCATGCCCTTGTGTCAACTAATTATTTCTACAGAAAGTGATGATGTCTGTTTGGTAGAGAAAACTTGGTATAAACATTTAAACTACAGTCACAGTGTCTGTCTTATTTTTATGTACTATGTGTATTTCATAGCCCATATGCATGCAAAACAACACAAGCTTAAGACAGCCTTTCAGTTTTGCAAAATGGTACAATGTTATCCTTTTAAAAGACAAGAGGTACATCATGTTCATCTTGGCATTGATCTATTCATTTAGTACACCTCTGAGACGTCCTGATGTCACCAGGAAAAAACACATCAGTGTGGACATGTGACCACAATGTCAGTATGGTATGTGTCACAAATAAAACAAACAAACAAACATCACTATCATACCCTTAGACTGCCTGATTTGCATAATGGAAACGGAGGAAAAGCTTATTTTTTTAATACATGAACCTCCCTTTATTTCAGGTACCATTTCATCTACATTAAGTCTTCTTGAATCTGGACAACGAATCTTGGGACTCCTTCAAATGACTTTGAAACAGAATAGCCTATCTCTATGCTTAGAACTATGACATTTGTTCTATTACACGATGGATGCAGTTGTACCTTTCCTCTTGCAATAAGGCATGGGTTTGTGAATGATGTGACCACAGCTACATTCCAGGAGGTTTGGAGGCTTCATCTGGAAGGAAGAAAGATTGGAACTCGATCAATCACACAAAATCAAACCAACAAAGCTTAAAAGAACATTTGGTTTAACAACGACTTGTCTGTATAGTCTCACCACAAAGTTACAACTTGGGAGAAACATGAACACTTGAAGTATGACTGACCCCAAGCCAATGAAAAATGAAGCAACCATACCTTTATATACATATTCCAGTGCTGTGCTGATTATTCTCATGTCGCTCTCAATACTGCGGGCCCAGTTCTCCACATCTCCTATTTCCTGTAGGAACAAAGATGTTCAAAATGGATAGTGCACATTTTGAGCCTTTTCTGAGAGCTGAAGAAATATGGCGGATGCTTCTCACTTTCATCCTATGTCGTGAGTATTAGTCTAATTTCTCTAAGTCCATATTTTGAGTTCCATACCTTCCAGCAAACATGATCATCTCAGCAACCTCGAACAACAGGTCACCTTTTTGCAGTGTGCTCATATTGAGATCAGGGATATATGTAGGACATTCAGGCTCTCTTATCGTCATACTTAACCAGTGCAAAGATCGATTGGACTTCCCAAAATTTGCTTGGAATTACTACGAAAGATGCTAGCATGTCATAGTTAAATCTTTTACTTTTCTCAGTCCAACCCAAATAAGAATGAACACATGTAGCTCCACTTAGCCATTAGCATGTTATCTTACCAGCATATTAGTACCAACTTGTTGTAAGGGACACCTTCAGCATAAAAAAGGTTAATGCACCTTGAGTGCTTGGTTGAAGCCCTCCACCACAGCCAGCCATTGTAGAGTCTTCTTGGCGTATGTAGCAGCTTGGGTCTGCAGCTGTTTCGCTTCTGCATCCAACTTCTTCTGGTTCACATATGCCTGGGAAACCCTAAAACAAAGAGCAGAGGAAGGAACAAGATCATGCTGGGAAGCTAGTATATGAGTGCCTTTGCTAAACCTTGGCATGATAAAGTTTGAGTGTTCTAATGTTAGAATATATCTGAAATAATGTGTGATATCACTCACTTCAATGGCAAAAGCTAAACATCTATACATCTATATCACTTTCACTATATCACTTTCAATAATCAAATAAATACTAACAACTTTTCTCACAACTTCTTTCACTTCCTGTTTACTTACCCAGAGTTGAGATTCTCTCCCAAAGCTAGTGTTACAGCTGTGGCTGCTGCTATAGTGTCCTTTCTTCTTTTCTCTGTAAGTTCAAACATTAGAGCTATGAGACCTCTTAAACTTTCATATGCATTTTCGTGAGAAGACTCCTGAAAAAGCATAATATATATATACGGTTTCATTTAGCATAAAACTTGTAAAATGACCCGACAATTATCTGATTATTTTGTACTCACCCACTGTTGCCAGCTATTGGGAAGTTTCAATAGACTCAGACTTACACAAGTTTACAGGTTTCCATACGTTTCTGTCCTGCACTATCCAAACTGGCCAAAAGGTGGCGCTGCTAAACCATCAACCTGGCAGCAGCAGCAATGCTACTATGGGTTTCACCCTTTCCTTTGGTTTCACCTTTCCTGTAATTACTATACCTTTGTATGGATTTGGCAACATATGTAAGTTGACACAAGAAGTATACATCTTTGAAACACATTGTCAAGTGTTGAAAAGATTGATGTTCCTCATGTTTGACTGTTCTTAATGTTAAACTAACCTTGCAGTTCTCTGTGCTGCTGCTGTCGAGCCTGGTGCTCCTTTAGCATAGCAGACAGCATGGTTTATCACCTGAAACAGCAGAGCCAGGACAAAATCAGTCAGGGAAAGATTCAGCATTGTCTTAACTTAAGAACCATGACGATTCACAAGTGTCCTTCTTAAGAAATAATCACAGGCAAGCAGAGATCCCACAAACGGGATGGGATTTTGAGTACGTATGTACTTCTAAGAATTACCTAACACCACCAAGTATGGGTACTGATTAAAACTATAATCGATTTGTGTTGCTAAAGAGACTGTAAGGCAGGTGGAGAAAGGGCCTATTTCACCATCATATGCTACATGATGGCTTGACCTACACCTTGCTTACTCATGGTTCAATTCATTTGATCACAGCCTCAGTTTAGATATACGGTGTATGGTAGATACCATACATGTAAGTAAACTGAAAGGGTTTCAGATGGTTAGATTCGTTGTTGATAACGTTAGTCACTTCAAGAAGAATTGCTAGCACTGAATTTAATTTCCTTCTAATCTAAATTATTCTTCATATAATGAATGCTCAGAATTTTTCACAACCATCTAAAGCTTAAGACTGCTTGTAACGCTTTGTGGCATGGCATAATATGAAGGTGGGAAGTCAAGGGAAAGCAAGACAAGAAGACCCGTAGAAGAGGAAACAACATGATGATATTTTGCCCCAGCAAAACAAGAGAAGAACATATCGAAAAACGGACATAAACCACCCGCTTTACGTCGTAACAATGACGCTATCGGAAGCTTAGGTGATCAAATGTTGCTGACGCATCACCTGTGGAAGCGTGTCGCCTCAGGTTACCAAGAAATACCAGAGTTTCCTCAGGTGTTGTCTTCAAGTTTTCCTGTCACCTCACTTCCGCCATCCTGAATCAGCTGGGACACCGTAGGCAAACGTTAAAATGGTAAACGTTAGAAATACCGTTTTCTTACTATAATTGCAACATATTTTCAGTTTGTAATCTTTTGTTAATTTTCAAGTTTTTTTTTTTATGAATTAATTTCATTAGAATAGAATTTTTCTCTTCTTTTGTTGTGGAAAGATGATATATGAATATTTATGAGCGTTTGGCGACCGCCTGAAAGGCACGAAGTCTCGCGAGAAGAGGGTCCCGCTAGCGAGAGTCTGGCGAGAGTTGGAAATTAGTCCAGTTATTTTTGCCAGCCGGGCCAACATGGGAAGGATGGGGTCCACTTTAAACCCACTTTTCTGCGTGTTTCTGTGGATTTTACCCCTGACGTTAGGCTTCAACTACGAAACGAGGATACCTCTGGTCAAGAATGGCCCCCAGAACTCTTATTTCGGATTTTCCGTGGCGCAGCACCAGATAACTGCGGGCGGGTCGGACCCCTTTACCGTCACCGACAATGTGTAAGTACCGCCGTTAGTTTACTTAGGCACAAGCTATTTTCTAAGTACTTTGGGGGACGGAATTCCTCTTTCAAGCGTGGAATTTCGTTGTTTCTATACAAATCATTTCATTTCCTTCTACTCCAGGTCCTTTTTAGTGTTTCGTAAGCGGTAAAACAGTTAGTAAAACAGCCGTAAGTAAAAGTTCTGCTACCAAAAACTCGGTTGGAACTTGTTTTACGCAAGCACCAAAGCGGAACGGAATCTGGTCCAGCAGAAAAATAGTTTCTTCGGGCAAAATCTCTCGCTCGAATTACGTATTATTTAAATTTCTTGACGATCATATCTTTTTTTAACAGAACCTATGCATTTTTCCCATCGAGAGGGTATTGTCATGGAGATTGTGAAGTTGCAGGGGGTTGGGGGAATTTTCCCTGAGGTCCCCTCAGAGCTCCATTAAAGAGCCCTTCACTCATGAATACAAACCAGGCTACATATGGGGCGATTCTGTGTCCATTTGTTCGAAAAAATGAGCAGAAAATGGGCAGACACCTTCCCCAGCGGGTCCCCATATAAAAGAACAAAGACTGCACGATTACCATGACACACTCGAAGAGTTTTCAAGAAAGTTGGGAAGTGGGGAGGGGGGTCGAAAATGGCTAATCTAATATTTGGGGTATGCAAGGTCAACTTTGTACGGCTGTTCCTAGTGTACTCACCCAGTTTTAGTGTGAACACAAGGACTCAGCTGTTTCCTGGGGGAGAAAACTGATATCCAGGCCTTTAAAATCTCACATAGTCACAAACACACTAGAATTAAAAGTCCAGTAACTGCAGACAACTTTTCTAATGGAGGACAAATTTGAAAGACGTTGTATGTTTCAACAGCAAGAATTTCCAAGCATGGTTGAGTAATGAGAGTGCTGGACCAAATTAAAGACAGAAGTAGAATTGGCTCTGTCAGCATATATCCTTCCTGAGTCACTTGTAATGTGTTGGCACCAATAGTAGTTGATACAGGATACTCTGAACTCTCTGAAAACATTTTCAGAAATCCGTTTTTTTCTTGTACTACACATTTGTGCTCTGTTTTTTTTTTAAAATCACAGTTACTGGGATGATAATTTAAAGAAAGGCTGTTACCAATATCCTATTGTGTGACGCCACTGCTATTGTTCTAGGCTTAATATCTTTTACAATAATTAATTCATTTTGGGACTTCGGGGGTTTTGTCGGCTTGTTTGAATGAGTTTTGTTATTGACACAAGGTTCGTGAATCATGTTGTCAACAAAAGATGTGAAATCAGAGAATAAAACTCTTGCACAAAGAATTAGTCATAATGCTTTCTGACCTCACCCTTTTTTTTGACGAAGTCTTCCAAACTTTACTACTTTAGTTGGAGGCTATTTTAGGGTGTGTCTGTACTCTTGAAACATTAGATAAACATTCCAGTTGGGCCTATCATATTCCCAATAGGGGGACCCTGTAGACTAGCTCTATTTAAAGAAAGGATTGTGCCCTGCCCCAAAACTGGGCTGTGTGTCACTCATGACCCCTTGGGAGGTTGTTTGGGGGATTATAATCATAGCTACAGAACACCTGGGATTACCGATATCCAAAACAATATTTCAATCCACCATAAACTGAAGTGCTAGTGTTTTATGATTTGTTAAGGTTACACGCATGCTCGAATGACAAAATCCACCTCATATTTGTCTCATCAAACCAGGTTGATATACAAATGTATGACTGTTGTTTTATTTTTTAAAGGATTGTTCAAGTGATGTTGGATGTGATGGTTGTTATATAGAGTTACAGAGTCGCACAACAGAAATGGTCGACTGCCAAGAACAGTGTGTTCTGTTGAGACTGGAAGTTGTTGGAACCCAAACCTTCCTCAGTCCTCCACAGGAAACGTCACACAAGGCTTATTTGACTTGTGTGTTTCCGTTGGGGATGGGGAACGCCATAAAAGGAACACCCTCGTTCAAATAGCAGAAGGCGGAGATCACGCAAAGGTTAAAGATAAGAGAGATACTCAGATAACTCATCGTAAAACCCTATTGTCCTTTTCCTAAATGTCAAAAGGGGTTACACATACACAGTGGTATGAATGTGCTAGTATATCAGTAAAAAAATGTCTGTGCATATCTTACAGAATGATCTTATGATATATGGCCAGCATATAAAATTTGATTGAATTTCTTAAAAGATCTGTTTGAGACCTGTGAAGAAGTAAATAGTATGTCTTAGAAGGAATGTTGGCAGATGTAAGACTCCCCTCCCCCCACAAAGTAAACACGTTTCCACACTGTTGAATATGTGATCCACTCCTCACACAGCGAAAGATTTGTCCTCCCCAAATAAGGAAGGAGAGTAAATGTCTTGAGAGGTTAGAGCACAAGATGGGCAAAGGGTAGGGCTGACAAAGAATTCCTGACGAAAAATGTTCCTGTCAGGGACAATTGGTTCATAGAAAGTGTTGATGATATAAGATTGCCAAGAAAGAATTTGTTTCATTTCAATTCCTGTCTAGCACTTTGTTCTTCATCTCCAAGCAGATGTTGGGTGAAAGGTTATAATGTTTGCTGACTGCTGGGCTTCTTTGACAGTCAGAGAAGCCACGCAGTCAGAAAGATCTTTGGCCCCAATATCTGCTTGGAGATTACTATGCTTTGTCGTGCAAGCTGTCGAGTTGTGGTGGAACCAATTTGATGAGCCGGCAAAGAAAGGAAAGGAAGAATTTTATATGGTTTTATGCAGCGAATCATACCATCATGTTATATCATTGGATCATTCATAGCCATTAACACACAATGCGCTGTAACCACCATCATGGCTTTCAATCGATCCGCTTCCTCATAAACCCCTAATATTATTACCTATCCGGATATTTGGCACGGGGATTCAGCCATGGGCTGTAATTGGCACTGTGTGCGGTAGAGGCCATGTGTTCACTCCTAGAATGCTGTAGAATTTATCATTTTTCTCTTCTGTCTAGCCCCAGTGGCTCATTGAATAGAAGAAGAATTTGTGAATAGTTTAGAATTTAAAAGAAAAATGTTGGGCACACACTATACCAGTAAATATGCATGTCTTGTAATATGACCAGGGCTTGTTTTTCAAGGATAAGGTTTGTTGCCTCAGCTGGGAAAGTATAGACATTTCCTTTGCTTTGTTCTGGAGAAAACTTGAACGTACCTGTAATCCGCACAACGTAGGGGGCCTGCCCGTAAAAGGTAATCCTGCGTACCTTTATAACAGGAAACGGGGGAGTCTGGTTACCACCACACCTGTGTTTGTGCTCTACTGATTGCCACACTTCCTTTGCTATAAAAGCAAGTGGGCTACACCAGATACCATTGTTTGTATGTGTAATATGTTGGTACATATCGTGAGACAATCATGAATCATGTTCTTCCACCTTTACAAAAGATCTCCACATACAGTTTTTCTGTAGAGCTATTGATCACAATTATACCTAGGTATTCTCAGACACTCAAGACCCTATACATCATCGGAATTGGAAGGCTCAATGTTATATATTTTCCCACAGGGACCAATTTTCCACTCTTGGCTCCATCCAAGCCATCTTAGCCTCCCTGGTGTCCCAAGGAATCCAATGAAATTAAGAGATCTCAGCCAATCTTTTCAATGATGTCTTACACTTCAGGGTTTTCTTAGTGTGTGTTAGAGTCTTAGACACCACTTGGACCATCAGTAATATGTCTTTTCTCCTTACATTTGTTTGCTAGGAACAAAATTTACTAGGGCAGGCAACCGTAAAATAGAGAGCTGCTTGTTTTTGTTAGTTATTTGATTTAATTGAAGTCAAATCAAAGCATAGCATTGCCTGCATTTGGAAATGTTTCCGGCAATAACTGTCAGAAAATTCTTCCTGTACATGTTCTAGACCCGGGGGCATACCAAGGTATTGTCCTGTATATCCCATTAAAGTAATGTGTTGGTTTAACACAATCAATACAATTGTTCGTTAATTGCTTGAATCCAATTATGCGTGAGTCAGACAATACACAGACAGTATCCCTCACTTTTACCCTAAGGGGTCAGACGACATTCTCCTTCTGACGTCAATACAAACTCTGTCAGTAGTTTGTCTAGAACTGAAGGTCAAATAAGTCCAGAGTGTCAAAGAAGACAGAAAACAGAAAGCAGAAAGGAAGAAGATACGATCTCAAGTCCACGCTGTAGTACACACTTGAAATTTTGTTTGTAGTATGAAGATGCACAACCAGTGAGCAGACCCCACATGAGCTCTGGATATTTAACATGTCAGGGAAGGATAAACATCAAAAGAAAACAGTTTATTCCAGGGTCTTGTGTAGTGACAACTTACTTTAAAATCCGGTCCCAGTCTGCACAGGTCATATTGCCTTATTTTTTCAGAAGACAAGTTTAGAGCAAGTTTGGAAAACTATTTGATATATACATGTACTTCAATGAAGGTTAGACATCCAGGTAATAAGATACACATTGACAAAACAAAAGATACTCAAGTCACTAGATAGATTTTGTAAACGGTCAGACATTTCAGGTAGCATCCACTATCTTTCTTCTGTGCCGTAAGAAAATTCTGTCTGAAGTCCAACAGCCAAAAACCAGTAAGGTAATACAAAATGGTAGACTACATATATATATTATTATATATCAACATCATGATAATATCTGTAACTGAACACCATTTGTAGCAGGCTGTAGTGTAGAGTTGAAACTTTGCTAAAGGCTGGCACACATACAACCCTGGGGCTATGGAAGTAACATTACATTGGGCATGTTGTTGTTGTGGTTTACCCGAGGTGACTTCGATACAGACAATCGCGCATCCTGATAGTGATAGTTCCAGACTTGTCCCGATTTGAACGGACGGAAAAGTGCATGCTCGCTTTTTTTTGCAGTGTGACTTGTTGCGGATATGATGAATTGTCACTTTGTGTCATTATTTGTTACACTTCCTTATGTCATAGTAAATAGCTGTATTTGTATCCGTATAAGGAAGCAGTTTGACTTCTAGCAAGGAAGTTGAAACCTCCTTGGTTCTAGAGAACTTGTATCCAAGCACCCAAGTGAGTTTTCTAACAACATAGCTGTATTATGAATTTCATTTCGTTTCCTTTAATATGATAGTATAATATCATAAATCGACAATATATAAGATGCTATTTTTACATATATTAAGTAAGAAGAACCATAATACGTATTGGAAGAGTACTTTACTCATTGACTCCAAGCAGAGGAGAGACTATCCCCTGCATGGCTGTGGCTCAGTCATGTAGAACCTGTGATTACAGGGTTCTTTATCATGGCATATCTCTGGGGAATGGCGCTTTTTTCTGCCAGACTAACCACAGTGAGATAGGACAGGTACGGACAATGGGCGCACGTTGTGAAGCGTTGTGCCCGCAGGGATGTGTCACATGGCTGCACCTCGCCGCTGTTGTTACGGAAACCGCACGGGTTTTCTGTCAAGTGGCTTCATCCCACTTTGTACATTCACCGTTGTTTTCATAAACAGGTATTCGGAGGTGACAAGTTTGACATACATGTATACGTAAAATGGTAATGTTTCCCTAGTCTCTACTAGACTGACTACACTGGCTATAGTATTAATGGGGGAACAAATAATTTGCCAGGGGAGTTTTTTACCAAAGGGGTTGATTCTGGAGGGGGGGATGTAACCTTACCGTAGACTGACTCTCCTGGCCAAGTATTCCTTTTTTGGCTGAATTCTATGATCCTTACCCCCATAGGAAGGCCTGGTGGAGGGTAATGTTGGTACAGTTGCGTTGAAAGCAATACAAACCCAAACTCTACAAGCATTCAGGCTTGAAAAAGACTTTACACACCATCAGTTTAACAAGCCGGCTTCTTTATTCTTGGGTGTTGCGGCCCTCAAAAGGCTCCAGTGCCACAAAGCCTACTGTGAAATTGGTAACCATAGGTTGTTGCTTTCAATAGTTGTTTCCATTCTTTACCTCCCGTTCTCAGACAGAAAGTTTGGTCTACCAGAACAATTATTAGTAAATCCTGACTGACTGAAAAGACTCAACTCAGGACCTAAGTAGGCATGCTATTTTTTCACATGAGTGGCTGAATGAAGACGTTTAAGGTCATTACAAGCAGTGGGAGTTCTAGACAGTAGAAGAGACTTGCAAATAATTGGCGTGTGCCTTTTCATATTGGATTTTCATCAAGTAGACTTAAAATTCCTACATGTATTTCACTGATTTACAATAGCCTTAGAGTCTAAGGTCAACCGGTAACAACAGAATTAGCTCACTCAATTTGGTTGAATTCAAGTGTGGGAAATACATACACCAGAAAAGCCAGTAGCCAGTGAGAGAGTGTGTTTTGTATAGCAAGTGTCTAATGTTTCACAGCAGCCCCTGATATTGATTGTCAACTCCCAGTGTAGCATGAGGTCTCATGGTAAAGCTATTAAGGCCCAACTTTGTCTTCGATATTTATGGCTCTTCCAGGAGTAAGTCACGACCTTTTGGCCCTAGAGGTCAGCTGAGAAAGAAGATAAGGTTGTGAGAACTCTTGGCTATAGACCTTTCACTTGGCCTGATAAGTTAACTAAAGGGGGCTTGTCACCTTCTAATTAATGGCCTCTGCTTTAATTTGCATAAGAAAAGGGGGTTTGTGATTATTGGGTCGTTGCTCAATTATGGTAGTTAGATCTGCATGAGGCATTACTTATCAAACTGTTCAATCCTATTACGGGGATAAAAGAGGATTGGGAAAAGTAGAAGGTTGTCTTTTATCATTTGACATCTGTGAAAATGGATCTTGAGAGGTTATAAAGTCACAAGTCTGTTTAACAGACTAAAACATGAGGGTATTTTTCAATAGCTTTTCTCAAACTGTAGGATTACCGTAATTCTGTGGTCTGACAAAGTGACTTTTGAAACATGTCTCTATTTCAAGTATTTGGTACGAATTTGATATCACCACCAAAAACAGAATGATATACAGTTGGTAACACAGTTGAACACAAGGAAAATATCGTGTATAAGGTGGAGCTAGTTCTTTCTTGTATGTTTTTTTGAAAACATATTGGTAGTAGTCCCCACATAAGGAAGATGTCATGGCAGAATAGGTGTTCTACCTGAGAAGACACACCTGAAGAAGCAGGCCAAGAAATGTTACATCCCTCGGGAATGTCTGGAATGGCAGGGAGTTTGTGTGGAGAAGATCCTAGCTGCTTCAGTTGAGTCCACTGTGCCTGGGGGTGTTTGAAGGTTGCATGTTTCAGAACAGGTCAGCTGAAACCTCCCTCTATACTTTCTCTAAGCTACTGGGAATACATGGTGCTTGACTACATGTATACATGATACTGAACAAGCTACAGAGGAATGGGACTGTAAACAGTGTGTAATGGTTCAAACAAGCAGTCCAGAACACTGTACAGTAAGCTTACAACTATTTTTAGAAGGCTACTCTCATCCTTATGTTACCATGAACCTTTTCCCCATAACATAACAGAAAGGGTACAAATGATTGTGCTGGCTCTACAGGCAGTGGACATAGCAAGGATATTATATAAAGATCTCTATATAATGTTCTTGGACAGAGCAGGGCCACCTGAAGATTTATTATCAACATTTGCAAGGAGAACGTAATAAGGCCACATAAAGATTTACTATCGACAATTGCAAGCAGAAATTTGATAGGTTCCAAACACTTGAACTCTTTACACATTCCTCTGTTTGAATGCTGAAAATAGTGACCAAAATTGTATAGATTAATGAATAGAAGAGACGCAAACAGATAAAGATATACAAGTTTTAGATAGCGCAACTAAAGAGTAATGCAGCGCTTGTTTCGGTGACTTCTATGGAACATTTACCGGCCTGTTGTAAGGCATGATTAGGTAAGGCCAAGCCAATGTCACCCTGGTGTCAGAGGTCACCACAGACAGAAATACAGGCAGAGGTCAGTCCTCAGCCAGGCTCAGGCGTGATGTAAACATTCCAGCTGGCCACAAATATAGGCACGGCCGTTATTTACTGGGCAAACTCGGGAAGGCAACCCGTTTTAGCATATGTAAAGGGGCAGTTCAGTATCTTTAGAATTCTTCTAACTGACACTGAAAATAATAGCATAGCTTTCTGTACCAAAATACAAAAGTAAAGAGTTGATCAACTTAAGTTTTCCTTGAAGCAGACACTGCTCTCAGTTACCAACATGCACTGTACCCACTGCCAAAATCCCTCTCAAGGGAATTTCTGATAAAGTCTTGAGCTTTTCCAGTCTCCTATAGCACGCGTTCCTTCGTGACTGTGTTCCCAACAATTCTCTGATTCAGATACTTATTTCAAACACTGCGAACAGATACCTAAAAGGAAGAACGAGATAAAAAGTTGACTATTAAGATGTTAATTTGGAGGCACTCCAGCTCCGCTGGATCTACAGCACTGTAGCGCTACTGTGACCTTGTTCCCTGTAAGTGGACCTAATGGTCAGATGGCAGGGCTGCCATAATGGAATTGCCAGGTGGACCCATTTTCTGCCATGCCTTATTAGGACCAAACAAGGCAATGACATTACTGTAGTAGACAGCTGGGGAGGGGGGCACACTGCTCCATAAAGAAATAGCAAAACACCATCTTAAGGTTTATAGAATGTGATAAGGAAGAAACATGATGTATCATAAAATTGATAAGTAAAATGTACACACATAGGAGAGAATTGCAATAGCCATAGACTCAGTAACTGCCCATGGCTAGCCTTCATACCATATATTCGTTGGTAGTAACTTAGTTTCCTACACGTTCCTCTTTTACGCAAGTTCGTGACCAAGCATACTGGGATAGCACGCATAAGACTAACCACTGAGTACCAGGCTAACTCTGTCCCTCTTGGGTGATGATAGCAGTATGGAGGATTTCCTGCATACTAGGCTGGTACAAATGCTATCTCCTATACTGAGTTGTTATCAATCTTGATTATCATGACTGGCAGAGATGAAGCGAGGGGCAATTTCATTACTGTAGATGATCATCATGTCTTTACTCTGGAGCTCTGCAAGGCATCAGGACTAATTCCAATTAGGAAAAGTCCTCGTTATGCTAAATCTGACATTTTGTCAAGGTTACACCCGATAATTGGAATTATTTCTGTCAGTAATTAAATCTCTCTCGCCTTTTCTATGTTAAATGGGATGGATAGTTGATGGCAATATATTCCAAATTACAACTTTGTAGTACATGTAGTTTAAAAAAATTTGTTTTTATCATTTGCACTTTTAAGTTTTTTTTGCTTTGAGCTTTTGTGACAAATGGCCGTGGCCAAAACTGCAAAAGTTTCTGCCAAATATGGAGCCACCCCTGAAAACTGGGGCATGAATACGGAAAGTCAAATCAACATCTTAAAAGGTTAGAGCTATTACTTTTTTTCACAGGTCTGTGCCAAGTTGACCAGTGGTGGCCCAAGTTTACATTAGCCAAGTTTGATGAAGTCCTCTCTATTCAGAGTCGCCCAGGCGCGAGATTGTATGACAGTGTGCTGATCTCTGCTGCCCCATTCACACTCATGCAGGCTTTATTTACATCTCATTACACAGGTTTTAGGCAGGTACTTGCTGTGTAATAATCCAATTAACCTGATTCATCCTCGTGTCATAAACAAATTACCAGGTGGGGGTGAGGAGCCATGGGGCTAACACCCTGCCCCCCACCCCCCAAGTTAAAGTAAGATTAAGTTTAGTGCAAATCCAATGAAAAGGCTCATAATACTAGTATGGGAGTGACATAGGGAGTATATCCGAGACGTAAAGAACGGTAGACAGGGATTATGCTTTTGCAATTTTTTTTGTGACCAGGTATTTATGTACAAAAGAAGCTTATAGTTTTTAGTTTCACTTAAAATCAGGTTATACAGGCGACTACTTTGCGAACCTGCATTTGTAAGATGACTTATCTTTGAACTTTCTATTGAGACACTGCCTAGAGAATAGCACAAGGTCCAGACAGGTTAGTCTGTTTGCATCTGTTGGGACTTCATGTCTCTAATTCACATTCCAGACTTCAATGATGCTGATAAGTTGTCTGGGCCACACTAACACAAACACTTATATCTCAAGTATACATAGTGGAATATGTTTGAACAACGGTTTCTATATTTGCTATCAGTACTTCTAGATTGAGTTATGTTGTATTCGAGGGCCAAGTGTGTTGAAAACTGATTTTGCATGACAGTTATAAACTTTTTTTCAAAACAGCAATGGTATTCATACAGTCTCGCTTTTGAGGGGGTAAATGTGTGTTTCGTATAAATATTTGTGCAGACCATATTCTGTTATTGTAAACATGCAAAATTCTGATGCAAATAAGTCTCTGCCCAGCCCTGAACAAATAACAAATTACGACATTCTCATGGAAATGCTGTGGTCCTCCTTGTAAAATGCGTGAGTGAACAAGTGAGTCCCAAAAATTCTACTTTGTTTAAATTGCTAATGCTGCATTCAGCATGAAAGTCCACGTAATAAGAAGGGCACTGAATATTTATGTGGGGAAGGAGGCAAGATTTAGTAGTTAAATCAAAGTGTTCCTTTTCTGGACTAATCAGATGAGGGTGTGAAGTATCATGGAAAAGCCATTAAACAAATGCAGTTAGCAATCTCACAATACTCGGCATTCTCATGAATATTTAGCATGTAAAGCCGTGCGATTAAGGCATTCCCACAAAGATGTCGGACCAATTCTCTTTGCTTTGTCAAATCGGTGGAAGTAATCTGTGCTCCACCAAAGGAAAGCACTTGTATTATCCAGCCATCTGCCCCTTTTGTTTGTGCTGTGTATAAACTGGATAAGACGAAAAGTGGTCCCACCCCATCATTTGATGGATTTGGGAACAGAAAAGCCTCAAAAAAAGAGGATAAGCCAATTCTTCATGGTTGCATCGTTATGGATTTAAGTCAGCTTTTTTCATAGTTATTCTTCATCATTAATTTGATTAAAAGATCAGCTGAAAATCTGTATTCGAGAAAAAAAGATTTGTTGGGAAAACAAAGTTTGGGCTTGATTGGCTTTTTCCTGGTAGATTAGGAAAAATCATAGAAGGGAGGCTAGTAATAAAAGTAATTTTGCATTGTATGGAATAGATGTAGCCAAGTTGAAATATACAACTGAAATACAGATATCGCAGTGTTCATTCCACACAAATAGAGCCTATTGACACTTTTTTATGAAAGAGAAATATTTGGGTAGAAGGAGTATGGCAAGTCAGCTGTTTTAAAAGGAGTTGGGCTGCAAAAACAGGAAACTAACCCAAATCACGAATTGCAATTCACAGTCTTTGGCTACATTAGTTCCTGTCTTGATCAAAGTCAAGTTGTAGTAACATAACTGGCCTTTGTGCTCTGCTCTCCCGGCGTTAACTCTGAATCCATTGTTCCGTAGCGGAGTTTGAACAGCTGGGCAGCCAGCGGAGAGAAAACACAATGTGGTTTGTCATCAAAATCCTGAAAAAACAAACCGCAAATATTTTGGCCTGCAAGAATTCTACGAAAAAATGAAAAGCTGGACTTGAATCCCTGGAAATACAATACTTGAAACAATGACAGGGTTATGAGTGACAAAACTTAGGATGTCACCTTGAACCGTTTGTTCAAAGCATTAGGGAAACGTTGATCACGAGAGATTTTATTAAATGCCTCATCTGCGCTGATGAGACAAAGACTGATGAGAACTACATCTTATTATTACCTGATAATTAGATCTACTCTAGACAATCCATTTAGCCTAGATGTAGTGCCGCCACTAAACAGCAAACTGTCATCCAGTTGAAAATGAACACCCATTTTTACCCACATGAAGGGAATGAAATGCTGTTAAACTTGGCTCTGTTTAGTTTCTGAGTTGCTTGAGTTGATTTTTATTGTCAGTTATTTATTCTCGGTCAACACTAAATCTGATTTGCTATCCCATAGGTCTTTAGCACTGTGTTTTGGTCATAAACCTACGGCCTTGGGAACGATTCTTCCCTAGGGTAGGAATCACGGCCCTCAGTATATACTCTGATGTTCATAGATAAAAAGTTGTGCTGTAAGTATGAGCACATAGCCTAACTTTTGACTTTTTATCCACGAGTAGCATGTGTACTAATAATAAGAGCCTAGAATTCCTTAGGAAGAATAACTCCCAAACTTTAATTTCTGTAAATGTAGCTACCTCTATGGGAAGTAATATAGCTTGTATAGTACAAGAAGGTTGGTATCTGCTTCAATTGTTTGGCTCTTTGTAGTTTGCAGAAGCATATTATGATATTAGTAACTCCTTGTTACATGAAAACCATTAGTGTTGAACATGCTGTTTCAGTTAAAAGAATACCGTTGATGAATCAGGGTAACTTTCACTGTAGGATGTGAGACATCAGACAGACTTGTGGATGTGGGAAAAAGTGATATTTGATCTTGCAAATGTGGACATTCCTACAGACCCCCCAAAAGATGGGCTGTTTCCATCAATTCTCTTCACTTTCTATAGAAGTGTCTGTAGATTTTTAGTCATCTTTGTGTAATATGCAAATTTTTGGTTTTAATTTCAAACCATTTTGAGGGAAATATTATGTACTTGTAACATTATGAATAGTGTCCATAATGACTCATTCTGTAATTCTATTTCCTTGTTTTTATATAGTATATATATTTTTACCAATAAAGATAATGCAAGATAATGCAAGAAAATCGGTCATGCCTCGAGCTGACCAGTCTGTTAAACTGGTCTAGACCTTTTAGCTTAAGGCGTGCGGACTGGCGGGCCCGGGTTCGATCCCCGGGAGCCAGGAGGCTGTTTCTACTCAGCTCTTGTGTTTCCATTGTACCTTTATAGGCGTCATTGTCCTCTTCTCAGATGACCTCTTTTGGACACATTCCCAGTAGTCAATGAAACGATGCCAAATAATCCAGCCACACGCCTACCAGAATTGAACTTCATTCACATCAAATCTTACCTTTGGTACCAAATAAAAAGAGTTTCAGATTGGACTGGACAAATCATCATGGTGCATTTGTTTCAGATGACATGCCTGGCCAGCTGGCCTTCATTGATATAAACTGGTGATGATAATTAAAGAGTATGATACCCCATGTTGGAGGCACAGTGTGTAATCATGCTAATCTGTCCATCTAACAGCTGGGACTTTCCCTGTGATGTACTGTACTGGTGCCTGACAGGGAAAACTACAGTATTGCTGTTATACCAGCCGTATGAATGAGAACGTTTTTGGCAGTTGTCACCATTTGTTTGAATGCTATAGACCAGCTTGTTGTTGAATTTTCTTTTACACATATTTGGAAGTTTACCTTTATGTTACTTGAGACATATAGCTCTTAGCTACACTTTCAAGTGTGTGCCAATATTGAACATTCTCTGTATATTCTCATATCCAAAAACACACAGAAACGTTCGTCCAGCAGATATTGAGTATATTTTAATTGACAAAAACATTGTGAAAGTTCAGCTTGGTTTGAAAGGGAACAGAAAAGAACATTTCGATACCATTTTCAACCAGTACATTCAAGCACTTTCAGCTGATTTGACAACAATAATAACACACAAGTTCAAGATGCATATCTAGCTAAGTAAATATCAAATCCCTCTGATCATAGCCTAATAAGTGATATCCATCTGACAATTGATAGCCTTTTTGTATGGGGATGATTGCAATCTCTCCTTCCTCATGACCACAGTCCACTTTAGATGGTCACAATCTGTGCCTGCCAGCCAGAGATTAAACTGGGTGATATTAGGGACTGGAGTCTGGGGCTTTGTTCACTGTGAAATTAATATAACAACCATGACATGTGAGTGAATTAAAACCCCAATAACATGTTCTAATGTTGGCTATTATGTGGTGTTATTATCGTGAAAAGTAAAAAATTTGTCATGCTTAGGTTAGCCTGGATGCCAGACCCCCAATCTCTAAAATATCTATCATGTGGGGATAGATATTTTAGAGATTGGGGGTCTGGTATCTAGGCTATGCTTAGGTTTAGGTTAGAATTTAAAGAAAAAATAGCACTGTTTTTTTAATCATTTTATCAGTGTGCTATAGATCTGAAGGCTAGGATTTGTAAGTATATTACTATTACTCTAAGATTTTACGACAGCACGGTAAGTTAGTGATTGTCTTTATCAAAAGTTCATCAACAGTCGGGGAATAAAGAGCTATGATTGGAATAATCCAGTGATCGATAAAAGGGCGCTGCAATATGATGAGCCCTTTCATATCTGACATCTTTTCCTATAACTTAGGAAACAGTATCTGCTGTAGGATTCTCAATATTTCAATGAAAATCAAAAAGTTAATGTTCTGACTTCTCGTCTTTTCAGTCTTTCTTTTGGTTGATAATTCCACCCATGTACGCTATCTAGTATCCTTTATTACGGTGTATAAATGCATCTTTTCCTATAACTTTGGAAACAGTATCTGATTCTCAACATCTCTATGAAAATCAAAAGGTTTTGTTCTGACTCTACCCTTCTCATCTTTCAGTCTTTCTTTTGGTTGATAATCCCACCCATGTATGCTAACTAGTATCCTTTATTACCGTGTATAAGTGCCAGTTTTTTTGATCAACCAGTACCTCTCTTTTCTTCACCACTTTGTTCCACACAAAGCGGTGTCCAAGACAGGTTGAGAAGGTATGGATTAAGGCCTCAAGGAGTGATCTGTGGGTTAATCGTGATAAATAACCGCAGATGAAGAAGCTTTCGGCGCCCGATGCTCAGATTGGTTAGACGGACGTTTGGGACAATTCCACAATTACTCCAGCCTATCGGATCAATACGTGTAGGGATTCCATGACCTGGAGAAAGCCTTGGTAATAAAAATTGATGACCTAAAGGCACGGTGGCACTTACATCCGTCTTACTCTATCAGATGATATTTCTTAGGGATTTAATAGAGATTTTGGATGAAATACGGGTTTCATTTACAGCCTTTCAAAATCTATGGTATTGATTATTCCCAGGTATTGTATACCATGTGTATCATTTGTTCATAGTGGCACATAGGGCAGCAGGTTTCCTTGCTGTTTCAGTAGCAGGGTTTCTTTTTTTACAGGGTATCTTTTTTTAGCCCTTCCTCTTTAACGTGCTTGAGGCAGCTCCTTAAACACAGAACCCCCATTTTATGGCCCATTTGAAAGACTGATGCAGCCCTAACCAAGATGCCCTTCCCAGGATTGAATTGGGGGTCTCCCAGTTACCGACTGATTGGGACCAGGAGTTCAACTGTAAGGCTACTACAGTTGAGCTACAGGGACATCCTTACCATGTGTATAGTAAAATATGCTAAAGAACCAAATTATATAGCTTCCTACTGTTATGGTAGATTATAACCTCTCCCGTATTTATTTCATGCAGTCTTCAGTTTTATAGGCAATAGCTTCAGGATGTCATGGAAGGGAAAGATAATTTAAGGATTAACATTCTTAGTCACTCCCATCCATTCTGAGTATCAGAGAAAGGGCCCTTCCCTCATGACTCACGTTAAAGGGATGTAAAATCCGTTCGCCACGGAAGTAACAATGCCTCAACCATACATCAACTTTATTGGTTTCTGTAGGGGACATGGTATCTGGGTCTATGGGGGCGATTTATTTGTCCCAGATATTGATATTACTTCCCCCACAGGTACGGCCAATCACCGTGATCTGATACAGCCGGCTTCTGATCCATTTTGTCTGCTGAACTCTACAGGGCAAAATCAATTTGTTTGGAAACTGGGAGTTGGATTATGTTATGGCATATTCTCTCAGTGAAATTGCCTTGCTTAGGGATGAAAAAAGGCAGCCCCGTGAAAGCGCAGCTAGGTTTCAGGGTCAAAATCAATTTGTTTGGAGACGTGGAGTTGAAATATTGCATGTTCTCTTAGTGAAATTGCCTTGGTTTGAGAGGAAAACGAGTAACCGGGGCAAAACGCAACTAGATTTAAGGATGTCAATCAACTGGACTATAGTGTGTCAAAGTAGTAAATGTACATGTAGAATACAGTAGATACTGTACTTCACTTTATCTTCATGGTAGCAAAATTTCACGGTGTAAGGAAAATGGACATTTTTACTGAACTTTAACCTCACAGTGGCAGCAAGTGATTTACGGAACGTATGTGTACAGGAATCATAAATGATAACAACTTTTTTTTTCACGACGATGATAAGTTCACTGTACAGAGGTGACCTTGAAAACAGTGAACGTAAAGTTACAGTGAAAGAAACAGGAATTAAAGTATTGTGAAAGGATTAGCCCTGTGGATTGTCTGGCCAATGGTGAAGTCTTCCCAAGTGTTGTCCCACTCTCCTGTCAATCAAACTGCTCAGAGCAGCTGTACTGATTAGGTGTGTCTGGAAGGGAGGGACAGTTATGATTGTCATCACTAGCAACTCTCCAAGGAGACATTCTAGTAATATTGACCGCATTCAATCATATCACAGAAATGTGGATATGGATTTATAACAGTGAAACTCGGCCAACTATATTGCGTAGAGTATGATAGAATTGTTACAGTTATTATTGACTATATAGTATATATCATTGATATGATAGTAGATAAGCTACTAATCAAGTTGTACAAAAAGTTTTACTTCTCATTTCACATGAAATGATTTCTGCGTATCCGCTGGTTTTCGGATGAACAATTAAAATCAGCTTTAGAATGACTGCATCAATGAAACAGAAGCAATCCAATTCCTCTTGTCACAGTAGAGTACCCTGGACACACTCAAAAAGTGATAATATATTCATTAACGGACAGTTTCCACTACTTTGTCAGTCAAGCGTGGCCATAATCTGACCATGTATGGACACAGCTTTGTGTCAATTTTCCACAGTGGTGGCTGGCTACTATGTTGTGCTTTCTGCCATGACCAGTGGTTGTAGTACTGGAACTGTTCTGGACAGAGAGCAGGTGACGGAAGACAGAAATTCATCATTTCTTCATTTAGCTGGAAAGGGGAGATGATTTTCATCTTGTGATTGATGATCGTTTGATCGGGTGTTTGAGAAAGGTTGACTGAAAGTAGGTCACAAAGTATGTCAATATGCTTTTGGTTACTAACTTTTACAATGGAAGTGTCATATTTTTGCTCTATCCCAATGTGGTGTAGTATTGGTAAACCAGGACTCAAAATCCATTTTTCTATTACCTGCAATACCCAGTGATTTATCATACATGTACCAATTAGCATGTCATCTGAGGACTCAAAATCAAATCCAAAGCGTAAGATGCAAATCTGCTTCACTTCCATTTTACTACAGACATTTTTTTTTATTATGGGAACTCTCAAAACAGTATGACCAGGTAGAAATGTATAAATGTATGTAATCACAAGATCCAATCTAGTGTTTGATGAGTGAAACCTTAAATGGTTATGAGGCCCAGAGGACTGGGGGTTAATTAGTCTGTACACACATTCATCCCTACAAGAGGACATTGCCATTTATCACTGTGGCCATACCAGATACTGTAAATGCAGAAATGTTTGCTGTGGTTTTATTTTAGCAGTGAACTCTTCAGTGCGAGCTTAAAACCTCCACAAGACTTTTTGCCCACCTATGACTGTAGCACTACTAAATGTTTTCTTCCTACCGCAAAATAAAAACCACACAGACTTAAATGCATTTACAGTATATGGACACAGCGAATCAAGCATTTCTGTCAACATTACAGTGTGGTGTTGTAAGTTTGAAGTTGGCTAGTAATGTCAAAGTGTTACACGCATCTGTACCTATGTCAAGCGCTATTCTGATATAACTTATAAGCTATATATTGTGCATGACACAGGAAATATTTGGCCGAGCTTGTTAAGGTCCAGGTACAAACATGTAAATGTTCAGACCTGAACCTGAACCTCTGTACTGACATTTGTGCCCCTACCTGAACCTGCATTGAGGTACACAGCCCAATATGTATATACCAGCATTTCCATCTATGTTCTGAAATACAGCTAGGATAAAATTCTGTCGGTGTTACATTTTTTGAACGGTGATTTAACAATGTATGTTTTACATTTCTTTATCCTGGAACTTCTTACCACAATATAGAAACTATGGTGTGTTTGAAATGCTTTCAAAGTGTTAAAGAAGATTCCACTTCCAATACGACTTGGCAAAACCCACCTTACTAGCTAATTCTTTTAGTCCGCACTGATGTTTGTCCCTTTAACTTTATTGTAACACCAAACATACCTTTGTTCCGTCAAACTCAAAGCATAATGCTTGAGACAGAGCGTAATGCTTGTTCATTTTTTCTGTTGCCATCACCTGAGAACTACTCGCTTTCATGTAATCTTCACATGCTGCTAATGTTATTAACCGTAACATTAACACACCTGGGGCCTTGTAGACGAAAACAGAGATGTCACTGTAAGGCCTGATTTACACACAAGTTTTCGAAGTCGACTCAGGGCTGTGTGTGAGGAGCTTTGGACTTGAGTGGCCCGTGGTTCTTCTTGTACAGTCGTGAGTTGAATCTAAGTTGACTCAAAAACGTGGGTGTAAATTGGGCCTAAATTAGTTTTTCCCAAAGTAACGCACATGTACCGGTAGTGTGTCTGTAGTAACGATAGACTTTCTAATGATACATCCGCGTAAAAGAGCGAGTTACATGCAGTCGAACAATTTAGAACATCTTTCGTCCACAAGCGAAGCCAGTATGATAATGAGGAAGTTAACCCGCCCTGATGTTTATGCATGAGTCCTACCTGTTACCTGTCCTATGATAATACCCCAGGTGGCACAGTTAATATCCACGGGGATCACACACAAGTACTCTAATTATTACGGCACCTGAGACCATATTATTATTCACATTGTGTGTTGTGCATTTAGATCGTATCTAGTTGTATTGTACTTGTGTTTGAATACCTTTCTTTCAAATGAAGGTTAATACGAAATTGAATATACCAAAATCGGAATGGTATAGCATACATCATGTACAGAAAGCATAATCTTTGTGTGTGTGTGTGGGGGGGGGGGTTGCATACATTGTAAAAGACATAGAAGATACTATGGATTTTATTACTTAGATTTGGTATTGCAGATTAATCAAATTGAAGAAAAATATGAAATGATCATTGAAATGAAACGTAATTTCTGCCAATGTATTTTATGCCGACAACATTGCACTATTGGGAGAAATTTCTTTCTATTGAAAGTACAGAAAATTCATTTGTCAAAATTTGATTGAAAAAAGTCATGATTGTGCTTTGTTGAAATTACAAACAGATGGTCTCAATGTTTGTAAAGCTGTCATAAACAAAAAGATGACCCAATCTATAAAAAAAGGGAGATTGTTTTTGTCTACCTCTATGAATAATATTTGAAGAAATTGGTAAATCTTACCCCCCCCCTCCACATCTGCCCAGAGATTAAAAATTGAAAGATTGAAATCATCAAGCCCCCCTTGTGATGCAACATGAAACTACACATATCAAAGTGTTTTTCATTATGGCATATAATATACTAGTACTAGTCGTAGTGCATACTGTATAGTGAAATATATAGGTTGCAAGTTACAGCGTAAAATGTACAAGTTGTAAATCATTGGGGGAAAGTGAGCTACTTTTTTTTTATAATACATCTTACATCACATCCGAACTTGCTGTTCCCTAGTTTATTAAAATTGCATGGTTGATACACAATCAAACATAAGCATATGTCTGGTCCCCCGATACCGCCAGGACAATTGTGTACATACAGATCAGAACGATTTCCCCTTACGCATGCAGGGTATAAATTACCCCGTCATGACAGGATTATGATATTGCCATTCATCTGAGCATATACCTTCATGACACTTTCCCCCCCCCCCCCTCGAGTCCCTGAGGTAGTTAGTGGAGTGTGTTCAGGTGTTTGCAGTTAGATGTTATGATTTGTAGAGTGACACATTTGGGATACCCCTTGTGAGCCTTCTAATTTCAGAAAATTTGATAGTGTGCATGTCATGAGCTTTTGTATTTGTTCTTCTATATCGTTACAACTTTAAATACTTGAAATAAGTTATTGTTTATTCTTGTTGCTATACTTGCATGGTTGCCAATGTATTGTAAAGCTTTAGATTATTGCAGCAGTTTCACTTGCAGTAACCTTATGTTGCGAAACAAAGACCCTGTCAATATGCATTTCCATTGTATTACTACTGTACTATGGAATTGTTTCGACCACAACCTTAAATCACTGCTAAAACCTTGTTTCTCCACCTAATGCAAAATTGAGTCCCCAGAAAAATTGATATTTTCAGTATTTTTATTAGTTTTAGTTCGGTAGTATATCCATGGACAGTGGGTAGTATATCATGGACAGATATCGTGTAGTATAGCCCCATCATACAGCCTAGTATCGTAAAATACAAAATGATCCTAAAAGACTATGACAGATAGATACTGTATATTGTATATTCATGACCAGTATTTCACTCCACACCAATATCTTAGATGAAAGCGGACATGTGTATTGATGCTAAGCATGGCAGATGAAACTTTAATGTTTTCCATGAGATGTGGTCATTATCCCTGATGGGAGACCGACAGTCCCAAAGGAGGACTTCAAACTGTATCTTTCAACCACAGAGGGCTCAAACCCATCACACTGCATCACATGTAGTATTTATCTTAACTGGCCCATTTCGGTAGTGGTTTGTATGGTGGGTGCTACAGGAAGGAAATGAATATTAAATGTATCAGGCTACATTTATAAGCACCAAAGGCCAGACTAAGTTCACTGTCCCTAACTCAAAAGTTTGAAAAATTAAAATACGTGTAAATCACACAATGGAAAGAGATGCACTCAAAAAAACGACACCATTTGGTACAGAAGTTTTTAGAAATGAGAAGAGATCTCACAATGGCAAGAAAACATGACACCATTGGTACAAAAAATGACACCACTGGACGAATAGAATACATTGGTATAAGACCCTGAAAGATGTACTTTTGTGACTGTTGCTACATGTAGAATCAGTCAGTTGAATTTTCTCTGGAAATTACAAACCCTTTCATCAGATCTTAACAAAAGAGCTTTTTGCATCTGTTATCAAGCTACGATATAAAGCCAGTTTCAATAAATTGTTAGCTTTAAAAGAGGCACATCTCAATCTTGATTTAAAATGTATTTTATTTCCTTTTTTCACCACAATGAGGAAGAAGGAGATTGATGGCTGCAATTTGATCAAAATAACCATTTATACCGCAGCAGTAATGTGTACAATAACCTCCACATAAGGCCTTTTTGAAGTAGCCTGGATGCCAGACCCCCAAACTCTGAAATATCTATCGTGTGGGGCACTATAGATATTTCACTTTTCAGAGTTTGGGGGTCTGGCAGCCAGGCTATTTTTGAAGTCATTGTAATAACAAAAGACTTTTGTTATTTTCCTTTCCTGCACTTCCACGTAGGTGCCTATTGCAAAGTGGTTTTACATGATTGATATTTCCTATACAGCAGATGTCACTTTTTTATTATGATACTTTAATGTCCTGCCATAATTAGAATGAATTGCTTTGAAGATAATGTAGACATATCAATCACAATGATAACTTAGTAGAAAGGTACAGTGAGAAATATTATACATGAACACATATCATTTATATTTTCTGTATCTAGATATACAAAATGTATGTATATGCATGTTTATAAGGCATAACATATCTTGTTAATATTTGAAATGTGATAATAGAGGTATTTTAATTCATAAACTCTTCATACACTCTCATTTCATAAAAACTATGAGCGTTGTATCCTGTGACAGTAGCTAGAAAAAATACCTTAAGTATAATTATGTAAAAAAAGGGACATAAAATCAGCCAAACACATTGTTACGGTTATTCTTGAGTGAAATAGACAACGTTTAAAAGGTCAAACATGACCTATAACATCACTTCATATATCAGATTTCTCCCTAAGGCTGAGTTACCCCTGGGACTCGCTCGTAAAGGTGAGAAGGATCACACCTCTGAATCTCTCACCTGGGGTTTGTAAGCACAAAAGGCTTTCAATATTGTCTTACCGCTTAAATGAGAATTTATTGGTACACTACGCAGGGTAGAAGTGGGATAAATATTGACCAACCACAGCCCGTCTCTTTTGAAAAGTCTGCGTTGCTGGTTGTTACACCGTACAGTTGATAGGAAATTTCCCATGTGTAAATTCATACTTTCTATACATACATACATACATGTATACATATTAGTATAGATAAGGATGATCATAATGTCTCTTCATCTTGTGAAAAAATATCTATTTCTACCAACCCATGTCTGTGGATGTGCCTGTAAATTTGAATCGAACCCGGGCCGCCAGTGCACAAACCCAACACACTTACCACTAGGCTTAAAGGTCCGGACCAGTTTGACTGGTCAGTAAGTGGCGCTTGAACCACACTGTTACAAAGTTAACAGTGCACAACCAGTTAAGGATACAAAGTAATGAATTGACCTTCTTTGCTTGCAGATTATTGGTAGGAGCCCCCATGGACGACAACATTTACCAGCAGAACACCATCCAGCCAGGTGCCTTGTACAGATGTCCCATCTCAACCAGGACCAACGACTGTGTGCAGCTAAGGGTGGACGATTCAGGTGAGTGTACTGCAGGGACAGGGGGCGCTAATGTACAGTAGTAATTCTTCCAATGATTGTAAAAGCTCACGATCCTATACTATACACTCAGTTGCCTTGTACTAGTAAGTTGAACATGTAGATTAGCCTTATAGAACTGTACAAGTAGATGCCATACTTTGTACCTTGTACAATTGTTGCACAATAAAGTTATTATAATAATGGCAATACAGTACTTTTGAAGTTTTATCTGTGTAAAATATAACTTGTAATAAGTTATATTGACTTTTACAATCTCTATTGTGTGAAGATCTCTGCCTGTCATACATTGCCAATTGAAGCTGAATTTTTTTTCCTTATCTGGACAATACATTGATAACCATATATCTTATAGGGTTGTTTTCGACAGTTACATTGATGCTCGTATACTTTGTTGAAGAAGTTTGTGACAGTTGTTAAGATGTTTTTATGTCTTTGTTTGATTCCACCCTTCCCTGGCCCCCTCAGATGCAGACAGTACAGAAAACAAAACCCTACAGTGGCTGGGAGTCAACGTGGAAACAATGAACAACATCGGAGGAAAAGTTCTGGTAAATACACTTTCATCGTCAGAAGCTTTTCTTGAACTTGTGTGTGTTGAAATGAAAGAGTTCTTGCAAGCTACGTCCAAACAGATCTCCAACCCAATGTCCTCCAGTATAATGCATTCCTGTATATCTAACCTGTGCATACCTAGGGGGTGCTGCACTAGAGATCTCTCAAACCCACTGATTTTCAAAGTGGTGGATTTATGTAACCTGGTGGATTAATGTTAATGGAGGTTATGTACATGTATACAATATAGATGTGTAAAACTCCACATTTCTCCGCAGACGTGTGCACATAGGTACATGTACGTTCCGAACAGGGACGCCAGCTGGGGACTCGGCAAGTGCTTCCAACTGACCAATCAGCTGGGGCTGGATGACTCGCACAGCAGCCAGGGAATGTGGGCGCCGTGTCGCGGTTACGGGGACGGACACCAAGAGTACGGGTACTGCCAGGCGGGAACGGCCGGGGGATTCTCCGAAGACGACAAGGACGTGATTTTTGGCGCACCGGGGTCCTACTACTGGATGGGTAAGGAAGTCTGGTTACAGTGTTGTTGTTTTTTGCTTTTTTTTGTTTTTTTGTTTTTTTACTCAATGGTCACCACATAACAAGACACGAAGGCCACTTTGAAGTTACGGGTTACATATATTATATAACTGTAACAGCAACTCTTCACCCTTGGTCAGAAATATCATGAGACTAGCTCAGCTGATCACTAAGAGAGAGGACTAACTGACCCAATAGGAGAAGCAGGGGATATGGAGGCTGCTCGGGAAATTCTCTACTCCTGGAAAGACCCCTACTCTTATCAATAAGTGCGGCTTGAGGAGTGGATGACTCCTCAAAGACGGGACCTCCATTTAACATCCTATCCAAGGGAGGTCCCTAATCGAAGCTAGGCACTCATTTTCACCAGAGTGAAGTTTTTATATGATGTACATGTATTTCCCTATTGCCCCCTGCAGGTGTGCTGTTTGCCACGGATGTCACCGACCGGAGCTCCGACCTGAACGTGTACAAGAGCCCGGAGGATCTGGAGGTGGCTGGGGTGCCTAGAAACAGCTACCTAGGTATGTTTCCATTGGGTGGCTGGAACCTAGTTAAGGATAAGATACAAGGTTTGGGGAGTATGGAAACAGATAATATAGAAAACTGGACAAGTTGTGACAAGAAGTTACAGAGTGCCTTGGAGTTGAAAAGGCCTATGGTATATTCTGTATACTGAGTCTAGCTGGAATATGATAAAAAGGCTTTAAACTTTGATATTAATAAGATATGGGACAAAGCATCGTACTCTCGGACCTCACTGCCATTGACTTAACCGCACTGCAGTTTGCATTTCCCATATCACCCTGATCAGAACATGTGCTCATCATCTCACTATGGTTTCTCTTTGCTCTGCAACATTTCCTGACTTCCATACTGTTCATTTGTCATTGCTGTGCACTATGATCTGTATTGTTTATCTAATTATGGTTAATAGTGTCTGTCTTTTCAATTACTGCTATGATCTTACTCTCCTGGATTCTAACATCCGGAATATGTTGCTTTACAAGGAATGGTTGAACTGCAGTAGACAAAAAGTTTCTTTTCAATTTTGTCTTGCCAACAGAGGTTCAGAACTGGATCCTTGAACTTCATTGCAATTAAATTAACAATGAGCATTTTGTTTTGGTTGCCAATGTTAGGTCTTATATTATAGACACAGTTGATTGCAAGTTGCTGCTTTACAACAACAAAAATTGAAGTCCTACAATTATCAAGTGCAGTAAGAGGGAAAATCTATGCCTATGGATTTCTCATATCAAAAATCAATGTATAAATTATGACATTCTGCTTGAGATCGCCTGCCACAGTTCAACCATACCTTTTCTATTGTTCCTGTGCTATGATTATAACTGTATGCCTTCACTCTGTCCATGCTTGACTCTGTTTACTTGTCAACTTCTCTGAGTTGTATGCTTAAACTTACAGGGCTAGAAACCTTTGGTCAACAATGTCCATTCCAACAACAAAAAGTGTGCCAAATTTTCTACATCAGACTTTTTAGAATATTTATAAATTGGCAAGGGAGGAAAACAAAAAAACGGTACAATTTCTTTCTATCATAGAAAGATTTGTGGTTGCAGAGAAACTAACATCTTTTCCAATAGAAATCTTTTAGGACAAATTCCTTTATAGTGAAACTTCTACATAACGTTGCCAGTTTCTAGCCCTGTGGTTTCTCCTTACTTTTCCTAACTTGCTTGACTTGCCACTGGACCTCCTGCCTTTGCCTCTGTCTAACTGCTTACCTCAGCCGCTACTGGAGTACCTGTAATGCCTGAACGTGAAGGTAACGGTTCCACCTGTCAACACTGGACAGCTTCTCTGTCTGCTCTTCAGCCCTACACTGTACCCTGTACTTCTGTAGTTAGTCTTGTCAATGTTTAAGCTTAAGAAAGATGCAGTATTGATAAACACACAAAAAGAGAACAACACTCTATAGCACGTATCTCCTAACAGAAAGAGTGATGTTTTAAAATTCTTCCTATAGTTATGAAAGTATTTTTTTTTACGTCACAAAATATTTTTAAAAGTTAGTATTGCCAATACAGGGAACAGTGTTGCAAGGGACACATCAATCCTGTTCATATCACAATGACTTGTATTGTTAACTGGACTATCCCTTTTTTTATCGTCCAATCATAACTGTCCTTCTTATATTGACTGTTTTGTAGTTAATCATTTGTTGTTGTCATGTGTGACCTACTATGTTGGTATGAAATGCTGTCAGATTTAAGAAACATCAAGAATTACATCATAAACTAGATTCTATACTTTGAAGTACAAGAATTCCAAAAACTGGGTGAATTTTAGTGTTCCAAGAATTGCAACTGTATTGACTTCTTTTGAAACTTTTGGGCTCAGGGGTAGCTGTAACAATGATTATTCAAGGCTTTTCTTAACACAATTTCAACCTAAAATTCTCTATTTCACAAGACTGAACTACTGTAAAAGTCATGTCCAGTCAGCTTTGTAAACCAGATTACAACACAAATTTCGCTCTATTACTGTAACAGTATTATATGTCAACATGTTTTGTCATGACTTTGTTATTGTCATCCCTGTTTCGTGTTATTGTACTGTGAGCTATGTCTGTATCATGAGGTCCTTCTAAGACCTTTCTACAAGTACAGATCATGTAGTTGTTACCCCTGTCATCCCCAGTACACCAGGACTGGTGTCACCTTTGACCTAAGTGACCTCTTACCCCAAGTCGCTGCCTTTTATCTCTTGATTTGTTATCTCAGTTTTTAAGGTCTGAGTGGTCAGTCTATTCATTGCGTAGATGTTTTAGACTGACCTTTGACCTAAGTGACCTCTTACCTCAAGTTGCTGCCTTTTTTATCCTTTAATTTGTTATCCCAGTTCTTAAGGTCTGAGAGGTCAGTCTTTTCATTGCGTAGATGTTTTAGACTGACCCCTTGCCTTATGAAGTATCCCCCAGCTGTTTCTATCCATAGTGTTCTCTCTTCATCCATCTTTCTTGTTCTCTCTTGTTCTGTCCATCAGCTACACAGATCCCGAGGAACAGCTACCTAGGTAACCCTCCATTCAGGCATGGTGTGCGACATGCAATATGTGGCATGACCTAGGGGGGGCATGTGCAAGGATTGTATCCCCCCTTTACTAGCAGTTTGCCCCTTGCAAAACTCACTGCATGGTACCACATGTATGTGGTCTTGCCTTGCATCAGTAGTGCCTACTAGAGATTGTATTTCATATCATTTCTTGGTATACCAAATGCACATAGTGATACTATTTTCCTTGCAAGAGGACTTGTTGGTTTCCTTATACAGGTTTGCTTTAACATACTAGATTAGTGTTATCATTTGTTTGATGATAACGTTATTCTTGCTGTGCACTGCTCTGGTTAAAACAACTAATTGTAGTTTCCACTGTGTCATGTGCACTACATGTACATACATGTGTTTACTCATTTGTTCTTTCTCCCAACATGAGTATTGTTTGACTCTTACTGCAGCAGCCAGTATTATCATGACATATTTAGAATGTTCAGGAAATATTTTGAATAGATACAAATGTACTTTGCTTGCTATCAAGTTACATAACATAGTAAAGGTTTTGGTGCATGACAAAGCGAAGTAGATGTAAAGAGATGCTGTTAGGGAACTCTGCTAGTAGCATGCTAGCAAAGCAAAACCTATACTTCACCTTTATTTACTGTATTTCAAAGCACAAGTTCACAAGGCATCTTTTTGTTATCCCTACAAGATGGAATGCATCATTCTGCTGTTTCAGAGTCTTCAGTGATGTTACAGACAAAGATTGGGTTGTGTTGCTGTTCTTACGGAGGGCCTTAAAGTCTTCTGCAAGAACAGCAGCACATTTCTTACCACTAACTAGTGCATTTGAATCCCCCTACACCTCTACTCTAGGCTGGGCCATCACATCAGGCAGGTTCCTGGCTAAAAACAGGACGGACTACGTGGCAGGAGCACCGAGGGCCAACAGTCGAGGGGCAGTCCTGTTCTTTGGTAAGGAGTCGGGAAGGCTGGTGACGCGGCTGGTCCTCAAGTCAGACCACCTGGCCTCCTCCTTTGGATTCTCTGTGGCATCCGTGGACCTGAACTTTGACACGTAAGTGGCTGGTGAAAGTTTTGAAAAACCTGAAATGATTTTATAATACATCTTAAAATACTTAATGGAAAAACACCCAAGACTTCAATGTCTACCTAAGTTTTAGCTGTGCTCACTTTATCAATGCTAAACCATCCAAGGAAACATCCAAGGAAAAGTTTTGTAGTTGTTCTTTGACACGTAAGTGGCTGGCGAAAGTTCCGAAAAACCTTTCTATCGCAACTTCACAAGTTTGGTCCGATTGAATTTACTTTGTATGTTCTGTTCAGGTGGCCAGATCTTGCTGTAGGAGCACCGTTCTACTTTGATGCCAAGAACACGAAAGTCGGGGGTGCAGTTTTTGTCTACATCAATGACAAACGTGGCATGAAGAACGTAGAGCCGATAAAACTACTTGGACCCACAGACTCTTTGTTTGGCTTTGCTTTGGCCAATGCTGGGGATGTGGATAGGGATGGATACTACGGTAAGAAGGAATAAAACCTTGCTTTCTTTTCCTTTATTGTTTCACAAGGCAGAACTGTAATATGATATGTTGTTCCAAAGTAAGAAATTCTTTTCAGCTAGGATGAACTTGAATGTGTAGATGCTTCTTCATGTTGAAATTGTAAATCGCCAAGCAAGCATGTATAAAGTTTGCAATACTTAGTATAGAAAAAGAGGAAAAGAAGTCCAAATGTCCAACATTGTGAATGTTGGTCTGGCATTTGAAATTGATACTGTACACCCTTGTGTACCTTTGTAAGATTAGCCATGCTACAGAAACTTTGTTTCTTACATCTCACATCTCACATGTACATCTAACTATTTCTCCACACAGACCTTGCTATAGGTGCCCCGTATGACGAGGGAGGTATGGGGGCAGTCTACCTGTACCGCGGAGACAAGAACGCCGGCATCGTGAGGAAATACTCGCAGAAGATCGTCCCCACAGACTTCCCCACGCCGTTCGCTTCCATCCAGACGTTTGGGTACTCCCTGTCAGGCGGCAGGGATCTGGATGCAAACGGTTATTCTGACCTGCTGGTGGGGGCGTATCAGACATCAAATATTGTCCTACTGAGGTAAGGCATAGGAATAAAATGCTGTGTTTCCAGTTTTCTTTTGTGTTGTTATTGTTTAATACCCTGAGTTGTTTGTATGATTCATTACAGTAACTCCTATATGTGATCATTTCTGCTTATTTTATATCATTGTGAATGAATTATCCATTCAATTTATGTCAATGTTATCCTTGTTTTGTATCCTGATTTTGTAAGGGCTCCCTTGGAAATCAGTTACTCAGTTAACTGAAGGGACCCCCCTAAAGATTGATAGGGTTCTTTAGGGGTTAGACCACTGGCAAGGGACATATAATTTTGCGATCTCACATCTGAGAGATTGTAGAATCGTTTTTCAATATGTTCTCATTTCTGTTGGAATAGAACATTTTTCTTGTACAATGACATTATGGGTATCCATTTAATTGAAATATGATGTTGAAAATGTCAGTGTCCTGCTGCATTTCCGTTTTACATTGTTGAACAGTATTTGTAACATCACTTCAGCTGAAATCTTTCTTTTTTTTTTAAGAAAAGAAGGGGGCCGATCTCTACTCGACATAGTGTGACTTAGAAGTACCACTGCAGAATTTACTCTTATCAAGTATCAGTATGATCAACCCAATGGACTACGCTCTGCTCTTGTACGTAATTCCAACACTTCTTAGACTTATGAAAAATGTATCTTGCTTTTCCTGTAAAAGGGCGCGACCTGTTGTAACTGTTGAGGCGACGTTCGTAGGCCCAAGCACCATCGACCCCAACGACTTCAGCTCTGCCTGCAGGATTGCAAGGAACAACAGCTTCATCTGGTAAGTTCTCACTCACTCCATACCAGGGCTTGTCTCCAGCTTTACATTTTTTCCATCCCACTCATTGTTTGAGAGCCCATGTTTCTGATATTCATTGTTAAATCTGTAATTTTAAGCTTGTGAAAATACCTTTTTATCAGTCTAGTGCCACAAAGTTTTTGAGGTGCCAGATTTTTTGGATAGACGGGATAAAATTCCATCCTGGAATGGAGGGACCGGTCCTGGGGGCAGCCCTGCTCCTTACTGTCGTTCTGTGCAGCCAAACTGCAAAAATTGTATATTTGTTTATTCATGTATATTTATCTGTATATCAATGAGCCTGTGAAATACCCAGATTTTACAGTTGTCTAGATACACCCTGCCATTGTGAGGTTTGGTTTAAGCTGGATATCAATAGCTAAAACAGAGTACAACACTAAACTTTACCCTGTTGTACTTTTGTCTTCCAGCTTTGATGTGACTGTGAGTCTCACCTACACCTCTCGAGCCAGGGAAGTCAATGACAGGATAAGTAAGTATATCTGATGTTTTTCTGTTGCCAACCTTGATGATTTGACTTATATTACTCCATATCATTGATTTTGAAAATGATCTCTTATTCGTGTATCTGCATGTATCATGTGACAGACAAACTTAAAATGCAGTTAAGTTAATACGTTAAGTTGGAATGCAGGTTAAGTGTTTGTAGAAGGTACTGTGATCTTTTGCATACAATCTCATCAACCACAAATTAGAGAAACTCTGTCAACTAACAGTGTCGCCCGTCCATTCTGTCGTAACCAAATACATATAATTCACCCGTTTCCATCTGTCTGTCCTAAGTTACTTCATCTAACTATAAGTGTCATGTAGATTTAGCAGGAAACAAGTTATCAAAAGTTCATGTACCATGTCCTTCCGTGTGTGTGCGTACCCATCATTGTTCTGTCATGTGTCTGTGCTCTGTGTGTGTGTGTCAGGGTTCGACAAGTTCATAGGCTCAATGGCACCGGGCCAGGGCACATCATAGTGTGCTGGCTTGATCAGGCCATCGTTATTTTTCCATGCTTAGTTCTTGGTCCTCTAAATTACCAGTCTGAAAATAGATTGAATAGCATTTCTTGATTTAAACATGATCGGTAAAATGTTTCAAACTCTGTGTCAGTGAAAAGTTGGATCGGCCCAGTTGAAATGACCATGTACAGGTCCTATGAGGACAGTGAAGTTTCCAGACTTGTCGAACCCCCGTCTGAGCTCTGGTCCTTGCTGGAAGTCCCCCCGACTCCTAGCATGACCCAGACAACCTCCCATATCTTCCCTGTCCTGTTTATTCCTTGTGCTTGCAAAGCCGGGGAGACAGTGGTTGTACCGGAATACTTCGACCGCTTCAGTGAGTATTTCATCGATACGCAGGCGTGGCTGGCTGTCTCGTGCCCGAGGGTCTTTTTTTCCCATGCGTTTGTGGCTTCGTTCCCCTTTTCACTTCCTTCTAACATTTGAATCCAGACGCTGTGTACCTATTGGTTAGCTTTTACTGGTCAAAATGCTCTTGTAAACTTTGCTTTGCTTTAAGGCTTTGGCTGAAAATTGTCAATGATTGAAGGAAGAAACAAAATGTAACTAAAGGATAATTCAGGTAGAGGCTGCATTACTTTGTTTCAAAGAACTGGCTGCTTTGCACTGGAAAGGCCCAAATTAAAAAGCAAAGGCTTCGTCACTAGGAATGCAGTGTACTTGTTCATGCATAGTTTTTCAAAGATAATCATTAGCAAGGCAATATAAAGCAGATTCAAAAGTCTTAGTCAGGAAAATGAGCTTTGCCTTTCAATTGCTTAGGTGCACTTCTATACATTGATTCTAAACTCCCCACAAACCATATTTCCATATTTGTTGCCTCCATTGTCACTGGCCCAGACTCAATCATTTGTGCAAATAAGATGTAATCTGTACGTCAATGAAGGTTAGACATCCAGGTAATAAGATATGCCAAATAGCAATTACTCAAGCAACTGGATATGATTTTGGAAACGGTCAGATGTTTCAAGTAGCATTTACTACTTCTCGTCAGTGACACTGAGCAAGACTTTTCGATCAGCCTGTTTTTAACGTGTTATCTATCTCAGACTACAACGTGTTATTTTCACCTCCTTGTAGCGGTGGATTACAAGCTGGAGGCAGAGAAGACTCGTCTCGATGCCAACCTGAACTCCCGTGTCTTCTTCGACAAACGCCTGGACCAAAGCAGCTTCTCAGACCGGGTGCGGCTGCGAAACGGGCGCATGGTGGAAAAGAAGGTCAAGGTGTATGTCAAGGTCAGTCTTTTTTTTATTTCCAAACGTTCATTCACAAATAACACAACTGTACAAAAGGTATCATCCAGCAAATCAAATCAAGACTTTCGGGACATTTCAACTGTTACTGCAGCTATTGGTACAGACTCAAAATCTACATATAACGTCAGATTAATTTCGGTATATCTTAAAATATTTGCGGTTGTTTTTATGTTTGTGGTTTTCATACCTGTATTGTGGTTGTAACTTCGACATAATTTCGCATTGCAGCGTGACGTACGAGACTACCTGCGGCCCATCCCAATGGAACTGAACTACGACCTCCCCCAGAACTCGCCGTCCACGCCCAATCCGGGCAGCCCTGTGACGAACCTGATCAACTTCCCGATCCTGAACATGGCGGTGGGAAACAAGCGCGACCTGGAGGTCCACTTCCAGAAGGACTGTGGGGACGACCAGAACTGTAACAGCAACATGCTCCTCAGCGCCAGGTTCTTGTTGTCTGGGTGAGTTCGGTCACACAAATGTCTTCTTAGCTGTCAGCACTAGTTCTGTAATGTAAAATCTTTCAAGAATTGTTCCATTAATCCATATCATATATTGAGAACACTAGCTCATGCAGTTCTATGAGACATAATGCAGCAATCTTCCTAATGCAGTATCTGTTTCGACGCAAGTTTTTCTTTCCTCAAAATGTACATGTAAGAACTTGTAAAGCAAAGCTGTTCTCATGGTATGTAGGAAATTTGATATAGGTATGATTATTATGATACACTGTATATATATAGATATAGATAATAGAATCATGTATATTATTCATCATTGTCTTTTCTTGAAGAGAGGCGCCTAAAAAACATTGATTCAGAAGTACATGTAATACTCAGCCTAAATGTTCTATATACATGGCTTGTCTGTTACTAGTGTTAGTACAGTAGCATCCACTACTTTTCATATTACTCTGTGGTAGTTATATATGCATCTCCAATATGTCTTTCTGTCGTTCCCAGTTCCCCACCCACGTACAGCCTTGGCTCCCCAGACGAGCTGAGTATCGAAGTGACAGCAGAGAACTTTGACGAGCCAGCGTACGAGGCGGCGTTGTTGGTGGTGGTGCCCGAGAGCCTCAGTCTTGTCGGTGTGACCAGTGTGGAGGAGGAGGAGGTGAGATGTGGGCTGGGGCAAACTGGAGGGGGGGGGTGACAGTTTCCAAAAATGAACTTGAATGGTAGTCCTAGAATAGAGGTTGTGGTATGTGATAGAGGTAGCACCAATGATATAGGTAGCTTTGTAGTAGGCCCACAGTGAGCTTTGTGGACTTCCTTCCAAAAGGACAGTATTAGAAATACTGCTGGACCAAGTTATTGGTTGGAATTGTTTTAGATAAGGAGTGATTCACTACTTTGTACTTCTAGAGTACCCTTGAAAGTACAAAACGCACCTGTCATAAAATGTCATTTTTTAGTTCTTTTCTAATGACAACAACATGGTTGTTGATAGAGCTAGAGTCTGCAAGTAATGGCATGAAGAGTCAAAGAAAGCTGCTTTGCAAACTTGCAGCACGTCTCTATGGTCCTGACAAGCATCTTGAACTGGCTGCTTGAAGTTATGATAAATCAAGTGTAAGAAATCTTGCCAAGATATGCATTGACAGAGCACTCCTTTGAAGATGTGCAAATGGCACACATGGCCATGTTTATGCCTACTGTATACGCCAGGGTGCGAAATACTTTTTTGAGCCAGGTTGCCCGGTGGGCAACCTGGGGGAAAAGCTAGGTTGCGCATCAAAATTTCAGGTTGCCCCACCTACATTCACCATTTGCGGTGACATAAAAAATGACATCTTTCGGGAGCGATATACTGGGATTTTCGAAAAAATTGGGCATAGGTTCCCCGGCTGGCCCCTATCCGGGGGCCACGGTGCCTCAAGTTCAACAAGTTGAAAAATACACAATGGTATTTTTTTTACTTGGAACAAGGCAAGTAATGATTCACATAACCTTGAATGATAAGTAAATAGATAACTCTAAAACTTATCTATTCACTAACATCCTGGAAAGTAATAAATTTGAAAAAAAATATTCATGCAAACTTATATACTGTCAGAAGTAAACACCAAAACAGTATAGTATTTCAAATTAGTTTTGTATATTTTTTTACAACAACAACAACACAACAACAATACAACAACAATAAAGAAAAATTACTTAATTTTGCCCCTACAAATAAACTAGTAACTGTGTTGGAATCATTATCAAACTTTAATGAACCTGCAGTGTCAAACTCATCTACATGCCAGAGTAGTGTCCTTATTTGCATGAGAAAGTACCTCATTCACATGAGACAGTACCTCATTTGTATGAAAGAGTACCTCATTTGCATGTTTGGAAGACTTGATGGGTACTCTCAGGCAACAGTACCTCATTTACATGAGAGTACCTCATTTGCATGAAAAGTAGCTCATTTGCATGTTCAGGAGACTTGAAGAGTACACCGCATGGTGACCATGTTGATTTTGCGGACACTGCCGACGGCAGTTTATTCGCCTTTTTCCAGCGCTAATTTCACGATCTATGAACAGGTTTGGATGGTTTAGAACAAAAAGGTGTTGATTTCTGTGTTTCAATTGAAAATTTACCGAATTTTATGAAAGTGACACTGTTTTTGTGAGCTTACTCGGCTCAAATTGGGTTCTCAGGCTTCATAATCTTGGGTTGCGCACTGCGCTAGCTGCGTGTGGAAATTAGTTGTGCCAAGCAAAATGTGCTTGCGCGGCGCAAGTGCGCAACCGGGTATTTCGCACCCTGATACGCTTAGTCCATTTTGCGATAACAGCTGTGCCTTCACCAACTTGCAGGTTTGAACTGTTGCTAATGTGTGCCCCCTGCCATCACTGCAGTCAAAAGTTGTTTTTTGCTGTTCAGACATATAATTGATATAGTTGCCTCTCAGGTCTTATATTGTTGTTCAACAGCCTCCTTTACTGAGGCAGGTTCTGGGACCAACTGTTCATTATTTACTTAAACATGCTTGCTGCAACTTAACATTTCATATGTTCTTTGAAGTATATTAACTGCTGTAACAGTTATAGCTTATTGATTGCATGATTTCTTAAACATGATTTGGCGAATCTGGAATGCTAGATACTGACATAATTTTAGCTGTCACTTATTCCATCATTATTCAATCATTTAAAGCATATTTTAGAATGACATCATATGACATGTACTAAGTGAACTGTAAGCACCCTTTATAGTTTTAAAAATGAATGTATACACTGCAGCAGTTCTTAAGCCAGTCACTTTTCACTCTCTCTTCCTCTCACACTAACGAATTTCTCTTTCCTCTGCTCTTCCACTCGCTCTGCATGTTAATCATGGTTGCCATGGTGAGTACAGATCATGTCACTGGAGGACATCCCTAATCACATATGTGTTGAAGTATAGTCTAACTTGCACCTTCCTAAACCCCATGTTGTTCAAATTCTTCCCAAACCTTGACTGTAGATGTCTTGTGCTGAACTCCTGTCATTCATGTTTCTTGTGTGAAATGTGGTTTGCAAAAGAAATCCATACTAATTGTTAAGGTTTGACAGGAATAAGCCAATCACATAACAGGCATGTCCTGATCATGTGATGACAACATGTTGTGCACGTGATTGGCAGGTGTTGATCACATGATTGTCATGTGCTGATCATGTGAGCATCATGTGATCGACTGTGTGATAGTGTGTGCTCACCTGTACTGATCATCATCACTGTGATGTCAGTGGTTTTCCACTCTCCTTTAATGCATGATTTACGTCTATGATTTGTGTCCAACTTTCTTAAGCATCTCTTACCACTCATCTCTATTCTTCATTTTCATCTTGAGACTTCTCTCATAACTGTGAGTTTCTCAGTCTTCTGGGACATTTCTTTGGATATTTTAAGATATTTATATGGAAACTTTAAAAAGCATACAGCTGCCCTTTCTAAGAAAACTTTGTGACAGAAACGACAAAACTTGTCTTACGTGATGAACTCAATCTCTTAGGCTTATTTTAAATGACACCAAAGATAGTTTCATAGAATTCCCAATGATTGCTCCAAAGCCAAGTTTTTTACTTGTAGACTTCCATCTTTTACCTATCTGATGTATTGAAGGTCTTCCCTACTTTTATGACTCTCCTGTGTTTTATTTTGTCATTGTCTTTTGTTTTCCTATGTGTCTAGAACAAAACGCTAAAACACTACATTGTAGATTGGAGTATCTTAATGTTGTCCGTACTACTGAGCAAAGATTTAGAAAACTTTGTTAGTTAAATGAAGCTACCCCTTAAATCTGTTGCCTTTTTATTCTTTAACCTGAATGGATAGAACAAAAATTACTGTTTGTGTTAGAGGCAACATAGAGAGAGCTCTTGACGATTCCATTTAACAAATGGGTTGTCAGTATCTGACATTGTATTCTGCTGTACTTGCCTGTCATGTTGGTTTTGCCTGTGTTTAACACTGTACCATTCCATGCTTCTGACAGCCATGCTATTTGGAGCTGGATGAGGTGTTCTGTCTCATGTCTTCTTGCGCTATTTTCGTATTGTTCCTTCTCCATGAAACATACTCCATGCTTTTCCAACACCGTCTCAGTCTAGTCAAAGTACTGTAGAATCCTGAACATTTTGAGACTTCCTTTTCCGGTATCCAAACACATTCAAATAGATCTTTTTGTCATCCCCTTGAATTGATATCCAAGCTAATGTTCTGTTATGCGGCATTTGTGCTGTCAGTGAAAAAGGACATTTTTAATAATTAATTACAAAGTAATCCCTTGTACCTTGACTAGATTGTAAAAAAACGCATCTATCTCTTTCATAAGCATGTTGCTTTGTTTGTGCCATATACCATAGAAACACATCATTTACACTGTGTTTTCACACATAAACAGTGTCTCCACTTGCAATAGATGTGTGTGTGTAAGATTGCTGTGTTACAAGGACGCTCCCCTCTATACACTGTCTTGTAGTACTGTCTTTGGTGTGTTTTTGTTTAAGAAGCACAATACTATTTCACACACCTGACAGTACCTGTACTTGGGGAGAGTCCCTGCTTGGTGTGTTGTTTGCAACAGATGAAGGTTCCCTTTTTTTGCACTGTGCAAAGTTTGTGATGGTAGTTTCACTTCAATACAAGCTACATACATGTACATATTTAGTCAAAATGAGTGCACAAGTATTCAAACTAAAACTGTCTCTGTGAAGAATGTGCCAAAACTTGATTGCATTAGTTTGTTTGCCTGGGTAGATTTGTAACTAAGAGTTTCTATGTCTAACACGCTTTACTCTCTGTTATTTCTAGACCAAGACTTCTTGCTCACCGAGGGAAGGGAATGAGACTTACATCGACTGTGAGGTCGGCAACCCACTTCGCAAGTTGGTAAGTAAACATCCATGTGTTTGTCACTTTAGGTTGCCCAGACCTGAAAAGTTTAAAACCACTGCAAGAACTTCTTGCATACATGTACATGTCTTCTGTACACCAAGGCTAAGGCTGGTGGTGGCTGCCCACAGCGATAGAGACAACAATATAAACATACTGTACATGTACTCAACAAGTGCAGCCTAAGTTAAGAAATTCTAACACTAAGGCTCTAGTAAGAGATTGGAAGTACATGTGCGATTTGATGGAGGAATGTAGTACATGTATCGGGTAGTTGTGATTTGCTTCATAACCTTCTCACTGCTGCCTAACCCTGTGAGCAGTACAAGTTTGGTGCCAAAGGTCTACCTTGTCATGCTGGAGGTTAAGTCATGTCTTATCTTGATACAGCAAAAGTTCCTGCTTCGTTTTGAGACAAGAGGCATCAGGACAGACGAACCTGAGTTGGAGGTTTCCATGTTTTTGACAACGTAAGTAGAAACACATCTTGCATTTGAGTTTGTTGTCCAGATTATAGCTATACACAGAATTTTACACCAACTTGACAGTTAAGAAACTCAACTTACTGTTGTTATTGAACTACTAGTATCCATCCATGTTTATTTGTAACTATATATTTACAAGCAGATGCCTGTTGCTTTTGTAGCTTACCAATGATCAATGGGTTCTGTTCCACGTAGGACGAGTAACGAGACCAACACAGAAGACGACCAGGTCACCATCGTTGCCAAGGTGATCGTGGAGGTGGACCTGACTGTTTCTGGGTACGTTTTTCCTCTGATATTTCTCAAAATAGTTTTAGACATAGGAATGTCACATTAAGCTTTTGTATCAACCGGCTAAGGCTTTCACTGAATTAATCTTGACTACTTCAAAATTGTCACAAAAGATTCAGGAAGTAGGAAAGCGAAGAAGCTGAAATGGAAACTGTAGTTTTATTTGTATGTTGTATCTCTTTAGAAAAATTGTTGCTTCTAGATGTGAAATGAGGTGTAGTAACCTATACTTTAAGAAAGAGAAGTCAACATTCTGCATCATATATGTGATAATGACTGATTCAATGAACCACTTTGTCCCAGTCATGACTGTACTTAAGCAGGACTGTAACGTTCCATTCTTGTCCAATCCCACAGAAAATCCAAGCCAGAGCAAGTGTTCTTCGGAGGGGAGTCTAAGGGAGAGAGTGAGATGGAATACCTGGAAGACATCGGCACTCCACTCAGCCACACGTTTGTGGTAAGTATTTTATTTGTCCATTTCCTGGACAGGAATGTCCCTGTGGGTCAACTGGTAGCAGCTTCATAGTCGAGCTCCTGTTTCCAATAAATTGGTAACTGGGGGACCCTGGTTCAAGACCCAGGTTGGGGCTACATTGTCTTTTGAAAGGGACGTAAAATGGGGGTCTCATGTTCAAGAAGGTGCTAGGGGAAGGGCTAGCAACCTCTCCCTGAAAAATACACCTTGCTACTAAAACAGCAAGGAAACATGCTGCCCTGTGTGCCACTTGACACTACAAGGGTCTGAAGAAAACAGAGTTAACGAATATGCTTGACAGCGCTCTATGAAATGACAGTGCCACCAAATAAATAACTGAACTGATATGGTCAGTAGTTGCAAAACATAAATCTCTATATTCCAAGTGTTCTGCTCGTTTTGATATTGTAACAGGGGATGTGACTATTTCCAGGTGCGTAACATCGGAACTGGCGACGTACCGGGAGCCGTCGTGTCCATTGATTGGCCGTACGAGATCATGAACACGCCGCTGCATCCGAACGGAAAATGGCTGCTGTACCTGACGGACATCGCTGTCGTTGGCAACGCCCTCTGTCAGGCACCGCGTGGGATCATCAATCCGCTGGGTCTGGAGGTATGGTTTTTATGACATCTCATACAAAGTAAGAAATGTCTGTTTATTTGTAATTAGATGCCTGTGTGATGATCATAGTGTTGGTGTTTCCCGATATTCCAAAGAAAGCTAAGCTTCCCACCAACTCCATCTGCATGTATGTAGCAGCCCAATGTAGGTGCTCTTTCATGCAAAGCTGTCAAGTGTTCTCTTTGCATATTTATTTATTTGTTTGTGGGTTTTTGTTTACAGAGCCGGAGACCTATTAACTACAAGCCTGTTAGTTCCACAACGGCCAGAGATCGGTATCAGGTAAGATCAAGCGATACAGTAACAGTTTTACTGAACTAGACCTACATGTAGTTTATGGGTTGGGGAATACATAGCATCAAAATGGAACAGTTCTTTTCATTGCAGTTTTTACACTGTTGTGCAAATGTAGTATTCAATTTAGCAGTCACTTCCATGACTCAATAAAGTGATGCCATGCAAGTCTTGATCCTTTGTCAAGAATGTTTTCAATGTTCCTCTCAGTCATTGTATTACAGTATGTGTATCCTGTGACTTTTCCCTATCTGCCAATCATTGCCCCTCCTCTTCAATGTTTCATCTGCCAGTTTTTGTTGAAGCTACATTGGAAAAGTTATTTTGTGTGCTTTAAGGCGCTACTCTCTGTTTTCGTTTTTGTAAATTGTTTCTGTCTTGTATCATTGTACTGTTCCCTTCACTTTGTACATATTGAGTTTTCTCTTTATTTGTGTCACTGTTGTACTTTATTGCTTCTTTCAGTATATGTCATTCATATGTGTTTTTTTCTGTCCCTGTATATTTTTTCTGTGTTCTGTGTTTTTTATTGGGTATAACCTTCTTTACTGGTCTTATCTTCTTTATTATGGTTTAATCCCACTTGAAATAAACAACCCCTAATAGCCTCCTGTAGACCCTCTTGCTGGTACAAGTGTTCTAAACCCTGCGAGGAAAGAAGAAATAACAAGAAAAACTACAGTCACAACTGGAGGGACCTCTGTTAAAACTGGGGGAACTTCTGTAAAGACCTCCAAAACTTCCTCAACTGTCTCTAAAACAACCTACACGTCCTCCTCCAGCTCTGTAACCTACTCCTCCTCTTCCTCCTCTTCCTCTTCTTCTTCTGCATCTTCATCATCTGTTTCCTCGTCTAACAAGGTCCGTGTCACCGACCGAGCGCGCCGATCCCTCACCAATGACTACGGCCACGGAATGCAGACCTTCCTGCGGAGGGCACGCGACACGAACATCGGGGAACTGTTAGGCACCAAGAGCAGCAGGGAGTCCAAGGTTCTGGTAAGTCAGCTGTCTTCTATCTGTATTTTTCTCATATCTTGATGTAAACATGTACAAATGATGATGTAGAGGTGTGTTGAATATTGGAGACAAATTTAATGCATATTCAGTTCTTAACCTTCTCCCTACTGCATAACTCTGTAACCAATAGGAAATTGGGTGCCAAAAGGCTAGTGCTAAAAGTTAATGACAGACTAGCTGGACACCTTTATAGAAACTTTTCCATGGAGTAGCCAAAAATTGTTTGTAAGCATTATACCGTCACATCTGTTCATATTTCAATTAATACCACTTTCAACAGGTAGTATGTGAAAGTGTGTAAAACTTCATACTGTTTAAAGTTAAAAATTCTTGAAAGAGATATGAATTATATACATTTTTTTCCCTCGCCGCTGTAGGACTGTAAGCAGAGTACAGCACGCTGTGCGGTGATCAACTGTACCATCGGCCTCCTGAAAAAGAACAAGGATGTGGTCATCACCTTCCAGGCCAGGCTCTGGAACTCCACCTTCCTGCAGGTGGGCCGGCTTTGACCTTCAACTTTAACCTTTGACATAGAATACTCAATGCTTGACAATCAGATGTTGTTTTCGTGTTAACATAACAGTTCTGTTGATATAGTTAAACAAATACCATGTATGTTAGGATGTACTTCATACCCTTAATTGTAAAGACGATGCAAATACCTCTTCCTTCATTACCTCAATCATGAAAAGGTTCCGGTTCGGAATTGTTTTGACCAAGGACCTAAATAGTGCGTGAAGATAAGACGCAAATCCTAGGTTTTCTCGTTAGTTTTGGCTCCCGATTTTTCGGTTATCGCTATAGCAGTGCGTTATCTTTTGTATTTCCTGAAAAACTCGATCTTCGTAGCGTTTTACGGTTTCCGAGTTTTGGTCGTCCGCGGGTACTTCCTGGTATCAGTGCGCGATGACGGTAACGCGGCTTTGTCGCCTGATTACCCGAATCGTGCGTTCTATGTGCGTTTTGCATGGTTTCGCACCATCGGGGATTGCGGAAAACGTATCCTCACGATTTTTTTCATTTTTCCTAATTGCACAGACAGAATGATGACCTTTATTTCCATATCAGTCATTATCCTAGGAAAACTTTTATTTTCCTTCAAGCGGCCTTGGAAGAATGCCCTAAAAATAGCAGTTTTGGAGATGAAAATTGCTTTTAGTGACGGTTCTCACTAAAAATGACGTTTCCACAGAAAATATCAAATTCGTCTGTCGTTCGAAGATAAGTTACCACCATCCATCAGAAACATTGAATCGGCCGAAAAGGGATGTTTGGAAAAGCGCTATTGCCTTTAAGGGAACGAGTCAGGTCGGCCCCGAATTTAAAAAAAAAACTCCGAACCGAGACCTTAAAGAGGCATAAAATCTTAATTAATGACGTCATAGGTGCCGTAATATTATTGCATATTGACGTCTTTATCCAAGGCTTGAAGATTCTGAAAAAAAATTCCATAATTCTGCCTCTTTTCCGTTCCAAAGGCAGTACTATTCATATCTGGGCTTTGGTGCCTCCCTCCCTCATAATCCCCCCCCCCCCCCCCCCGACACAGCATGCAATGTCAAATTAAGGCTTCCCTCACGTGTACGCTGTTCATTCAGTCGCTTTGATTACGGCGGCGATTGATATAAGTTAGGCACTGGATTTGACTGTAGGCATAAATTTGGTACACTCTCTTCGTATTTTTACCTAAGGAGGGATAGTACGCAAAGTTTAGGTAAATTAAGCGCTATTTAAGAGGAAACTGGGAAATCGAATGTTAAGTTCCTTGCTCCTAGAGGCCTTAACTTTTTTTCGCTTTGTTGGTGCCAAATAGTAGTCTGATAGGTTCTCCACGCACCCATAAAGAGTTTATTACTCTACCCGCTTCCTTCTCCGTCAATTTCACCGATAATGGGTTCTGACTGGCAAAAGAATGGTGCATTTCACACATTTGGTGTGCCTTGCGCTTCTTAAGAGGACAGTCACGGCACAATTCTACAAATTCGACGTCGGACGACTTTGATTTGGAAAGCGCAAATCCTGTGCTACCACTTCATGTCAAAATCTGCGATTTTCATCGGTGCAATCAAGCGCGACGAACCAAAACGCAATCCCACTCAGTTGCGCTGTGATTCCCGTGACGTCACTTCGTGACGTCATCCTTATATTCGCTTTTAGAAGGTCTAGCGTTAAGTATGAGGCCCAGAAACGACGGAACTGCCATAGATATCGTCGGCCGCGGACCCGTGAAGATTTTCCCGCCGGTTTTGCATGTTTTCCGTAAAGCGCTGTGATAGCAGCTTACATTTTTCATTGCTCTTTCTGATTGTGACGTCAATGTTCTGTCAGGGTTTGAATATGCGGCAAATGTCGAGGGAGCGCTGTATTTTCTATATGGCTTTAAGCATGTCCTGCGGGAAAAGTGACCATCGCAGCCAAGTGAAATTTGGATATATGGTAGATGGAATCTTTCTGAAGTCTGGGGTGAAATTTTTATGACAGAATATGCAAATTAAGGTTCCGGTTCGGAATTGTTTTGACCAAGGACCTAAATAGTGCGTGAAGATAAGACGCAAATCCTAGGTTTTCTCGTTAGTTTTGGCTCCCGATTTTTCGGTTATCGCTATAGCAGTGCGTTATCTTTTGTATTTCCTGAAAAACTCGATCTTCGTAGCGTTTTACGGTTTCCGAGTTTTGGTCGTCCGCGGGTACTTCCTGGTATCAGTGCGCGATGACGGTAACGCGGCTTTGTCGCCTGATTACCCGAATCGTGCGTTCTATGTGCGTTTTGCATGGTTTCGCACCATCGGGGATTGCGGAAAACGTATCCTCACGATTTTTTTCATTTTTCCTAATTGCACAGACAGAATGATGACCTTTATTTCCATATCAGTCATTATCCTAGGAAAACTTTTATTTTCCTTCAAGCGGCCTTGGAAGAATGCCCTAAAAATAGCAGTTTTGGAGATGAAAATTGCTTTTAGTGACGGTTCTCACTAAAAATGACGTTTCCACAGAAAATATCAAATTCGTCTGTCGTTCGAAGATAAGTTACCACCATCCATCAGAAACATTGAATCGGCCGAAAAGGGATGTTTGGAAAAGCGCTATTGCCTTTAAGGGAACGAGTCAGGTCGGCCCCGAATTTAAAAAAAAAACTCCGAACCGAGACCAAAAGCGGCCTGCATGCCGATTTCAGCTTCTCATGAATGAACTAAGGTTCAAACAAGTAAACAATGTTTTCCTTCGAGTTATCTTTCTTGTTCAGTCCTCCTTTGGTTAGTATTCTTCTTGACTTGCGAAGCTCCCTATAGTGTATCTGACAGATATTGATATCTATTTCTACAGGAATACAGAGAAGTGAAGCAGGTGGACATTGTTTCCTATGCGTCCGTTCGGATGCTCCCGTCTCGCTTCAGCATTGTTGAAGCCAACCCAGAAAACGACAAGACGGCAGTGAGTACGAGAGCCTTCCCCGACTTCGACCTTCAGACGGAGGCCCCGGGTGTTCCGCTGTGGATCATCATCGTGGCTGTGGTTGGGGGTTTGCTGCTGTTGGTGCTCCTCATCCTGTGTCTATGGAAGGTACAAATATGTTTAACATTTTACCCGAAGATCCCCATGTGGATCCTCTGTCCTTTTATTCCAGCCCTTTATTTGGGAAAACAAGAAATTTTGTTTGTTTTCCGATATCGATGCTTTTATTTGGATATTTTGCACATGCGTGATATTTTCTTATTTCACTCATTTCTCTTGGTTATTTCAATGTCTAAGGTAAGGGCTATTCCATTTTAGATCAAAGGGGGCAGTCAAATTTACCTTTGAACCGTAACAGTCTCTTTCTTATATCCAATTGTTCAGGGCGCATTCAATTTGAAAGACCCCCATTATGCCATTAAATGGAATAGCCCACTCATATTTCTTCTATGATTATTAACGAGAACCTCTGCTTCCCCAGTGTGGTTTCTTCACCAGGAAAAGTAAGAAAGAGAAATATGAAGCGAGGTACTACCAAGCCAAGAAGGTTCCTAAGGCCTCAGAGAAGGAGTATCCTGCTCCATAGACACCGGTAATCTTAAGAGACGTGGTAGTACATGTAGTGTGGACTCATAGTTTTACTACATGTATATGGTTCCTGTACATTACAATGTAGCCAGTAATACATTCAAATTTGCAATGACAGTATACATAAATTACAAGCCTTACTTCTTAAATTACATCAAGATATTCACCTAGACTTTTATAATTAAAAGGCTGGATTGTTGTGAAGTTGTAAAAGTTTTTCCAAAGTGACATGGTTGAAACTTGTTTCACTTAAAGTAGGATATTCATTTGACAAAATGTTAAAGCTACCAAAGTGCTTCCAAACATTCTTAGAAAATGATAAAGTGCTACATTGATATGTGCAGAACTGACTAATGGTAACCACTGTGTTTGTCTGTCTGTAGGACTTGAGGATGATCACCATGTTTCTAACCCCCACATATACTAATCTGAGGAGACATGTGCTTTCTTCTGTGTCCCTGTGTAGTTAGGGGCCCATCCAGTATCACCAATATCTGATGCTAAACAAAATCTGTTCAACAGTTTAGTAACAAACATTGATTCAATTGAAAGGATGGATTCTTCACAGTCATTTTTATCAATGAATGTCAGATGTGGGAGATCCAGCAAACAACAGATTCTGTTTAGGGTGGATATTTAGAATATTGCATGGTCCCTTAGAACACACTGTTTGCTTGTAGGAGATGTTGGCTGAACTGATGTAGAGGCTTGTGAGTAGGAACTGTGCATGAGAGAGGACAGCTCACTACTAACTCATTCTGCATCCACCAGCTTTCACATTGATATCCATGCCAGGCATCCATGTTAATTAATGTGCCATGAAGTAAAAGGGAGGCTTAGTGAAAGTTTTACGTTTATTCCTTGCATAACTAAATTGAAATAAAGTTACTGGAGAAGATTTTAGCAATGTTCCCTCTTCTTGGAATACGTTAGGAAGAAAATTTTATCACTACAAATTTTCAAATGAAGAATTTTTTACTGTAATATCTCCTCATATTTCGTCGCTCTAGTTCTGTCTGGTTAACTAATTTCTTGGTATCATTTTCAATCTAAAAATCTAAAGCGTTTTTCAAGTATGTTGACAGCACAATCTTATTGATTTCTGCAGTTTCAGATATGTTTCAGTCGGTTAAAATGTTGACGTCATACCTTCACCATAGCCTCCCTTGACAGACACATATGTTTAACCTACATGTATAACTAACATAGTGCATGGCTTCTTCCAGAGTAGGGGATTCCACAAACAGTAGCCTGGTCATCGGTAGTGTTGCTGACTACAGCTCTGCATGACTACATGGTACAGCATGTTAACCATAACCCCTATTTTCCTCCATGCTACAACTGTTGAGGTGGAAAAGGACCACATGTGCATAGTGTTCACTCTGCAACTTACACTGTGTTTCCCTTGTTTTTGTTTCAGTGTGGATTCTTCAGGAGAACAAAGATCAAGGAACAGAGAGCAGTCAAGCGAAAGGCCCACTCAGCGTACTATGACCAGGTCCCACAGCAAATCAAAGCCTAGTGTCCCAGGATTTGACAGAAAATTCCTCATTTTTGTTTTCAGAATAAGCAAAATGGTGCATAGTGATTAGCTTTGTGTTGTAGTAAAAAATCATATTTGCCAAAGGGTCAAACTTAGGAAGAGAAAAATGTTCAATAGGTTTTGGGACGCATCATTTGATTAAATATTGACACACAAAAAAAGTACTGTTGCCCCCAACATTGAAAACCTGACAAAAATTAAAAACTCATAGAGTTTGACAAGGAAAAGCCTGCTGTTGCATTTCAAGACTTAATTACAAACATGAGGGAAAATTCAATGATTCGAATGCAACGGCAAAATACAGCAGCCTCTATGAAGAGCTGTTACCAAACAAGTATGCCATAACTGTAGACTGTGCACGATGTTACAAAATAATGATTCATAATCTCTATTTTGAAATACTTTTAAGAAATGCTAATGAGTTTTTGTGTTGTTTCAAAGTAGCAAAATTGTCCAAACTAAGCTAAAAGGTGCTTTTGCAGCTGATTTACATTTTTATAGTGAATATCAGTTGGCTAGTTAGTCTGAATTTATCCCAAAGATCTTCGTTAATTGGTTGTTACAATCATGATTAAGCACTAGAAATAGCCAAACATAGGACCTATTGCTACCGATAAATGGAATATGTACTTCTGCGTATGATTTTAATAGCAGCTTTCAAATGGATGGAATACTTTTCTTACAAGTAGGCTACTAGTACTTCACAATTACAACACCATAGGTGCCAAAGTTGATATATGTAAGTATATGAATTGTTCTATGTATTCACACAGTTGTTCGCATTCTTTGAAATTCTGAGTTGTAGTTTAGGGCACTGTTCTTTGAAAATAGCATATTTATGTATTTTGCCTAACTTTAATTTTTGTGTATCAAACCACATTGTTTATTATCATCTTGCTCGATTGTTGAATGTTTGCTGTATGTACATTTTAGTGTTTTATATTTGTAAAATAGAATATTGGGGTTTATACTTATGATGTGCAGTACTTGAATGTCAAGGTGCTCTCACAATATGGGAAAGATTTGCACCCAAGAAGGCATTGGTTGTCCCACTTACCTGTCAATCATTCTTGGCTGTGTACTTGGCCACGCCCTTTTGGCTTGGTAGGAAAAGGGTTAAATGGGCTGTACCATTGAGATAATGTAATAGGGGTAGCATTTTTTAAATTCAAACAAGAAATGTTGCACCCCTATCACTGCAGTGGTACATGTACTTCAGATTGGGTCAAACCAACTTACTATGCACCTGAGGGGGGATATCTGATTTTGTAACCGTCTTGCCAAATTTGATACTAAATATGTATGAATAAGGATGATATAGAGTAAAGGGGTACTTTATATTTGTGCTTTAGAAAGAAAACTAAAAGAGGTATGTATGCAATTGGTGGTAGACTGGCCAGTCGTTGCTTTGTGAAAGGTTATCTTTTTATCACGTCTTGGTATAAGATATTTAAAGTGTAATTGGTTTAATCTGGATCAGTAACCAGTTTAAACCGGTTTGAACCAGTCTGCCTCCATTGTGATGCCTGATGCTGATTGGACAACATGCTGCTAGCGGGATGAATAGCTCAGTCCAAATAAGGATGAACGTAGCAGACATTTTCTACCTTCCTGTAGCTCTTTGTCCATCATTTTTAAAACACAACTCCTGCAACTTTCCATGATATTTGAACTAGTGTCGCAAACTTTTGCAGCATTTTTGAATGGCTGAGCATATCTTTGATGGTGAAACCTTTCTTACTTAAACACAAATTTTTGTCATGGAAAGTTTCGGGTTTAGTGTACATAGAACATGTAGCTTGTGGCCCAGTAGGTCAAACGCATTAGCCTGGGTGCCATCCTCCGTAGTAAGCACTGGCTCAATCTGTGGTTAGCAAACAAAACGATTGAGCCAGTGGTTACTACAGAGGATGGTACCCAGGCTACAAACGCATTGCTCATGTATGCAAAATTGTATCAAAGAGGAAGAAGAATTGTAAATTAGTTGCACAGATTTCAGGTTTTCGAATCGTATGTTACATGTTTGATTGGACAGGCATGTTGTGTTACGTCATATATATTTTTATTGTTTATGTTAGAGATTGTTCTTGTAGAGTGAAACTGTGCATGAGTGTAATTTAAGCTGGACGCTTTTGAAGAGACGTCAACAAATGTGCCATTCCCTCTGTGTACCACCTTTTCTACTTAAAGACGGACGCTTTTTCCACAAGATTTTAGCCACATATACACACAATGTCATATATAGCTGATCTCTAGTAGAAGCCAGATAATAAGCACTGTACAATAGGCTGTCTAGAAAGTCAACATCTCTTCCTATCCTTTTTTGGGGTTGCTTTATTCCTGCTTCACTGGACCTTTGTATGTAGCAGACCCAGGTCCTCTAGAAAAGCTTAAAAGAAACAGCAAATATTTTACATGGTGCTTCCTTGCAACCCCTCTAATTTATGGGAAGAGTTGGGTTTTGTAGGCCTATCGGCAAAAAGTGTATGGAATCACATTTAATAAAACCAAAATTGCTTCTTTACAATTACCGATTCTGTACTGTAGCTTACACAAAGAGTGAATTTTTATTAGTAGCCAGCCGGAATGGAGCTGAACATCAATCAAAACTGCTGCTCTTGGTAAAAGAAGCTTTCAAATGTTACAAAGACAGAGAGAGGTGGGACACAGAGGGACAGTAACCCCCACAGTTCATCTGGGGAGAAGATGATGCTATTTTGATTAACTTTGTATGATACATTAACACTTTGTCCAGCTGACCTGTAGAATTTTGTACACCAGCCTTGGACAATAAAACAATTTTGTACAAACAGGAGTCAAGGTGTCCTTGTTTCATTCTTCTGTTGTGTGTCTGCATACATCTGAATAATGATTGAGATGTATGAAACTGTTGGACACTAGAAACGTGAGAAGATTTTCTTATAAGTATCTTATCCCCCAAAATAAATCGTTCAGATTGGTTTGGAAGTACATGTACCCTCTAAAGCCCTGTCAATCTGCAAAGAAAACTAAAGCAAGACAGGCAAGCTCAGATCCATGATAATGTTTTATTTGTATACTAGAACCCAACAAAACAAACAACAAAGTTGTATCTTGTTTGTTGTCAAAAGACATGTTTGAGACTGGTCTCAGTCTAGCACGCCATTTATGAAAAATGATCAAGTTTCCATCTACCCTGTATTAGGGTGCCAGCCTTTTAGCTTTATTCCTCTCTCTCTCAGTCGCTTCTGTAGCTACGGAAGCAACCGAGAGAGCAGAATAAAGCTAAGAAGTCTGGCACCCAGGCTAACATTCTATTTAGCAACAATGAAATGGCATTTAAAAAAAAAAGACATTTAGCGACAATGAAATACCACTCTAGACAAAGGCCTATGCCACATGTTGAGGGTCCCAACAGTAGTGCATGCCTGAGTCCAGACTGTCTAATCTCCCCATGTCTTCTTTCTCCAAGGTGAAGTCAAAGATGTGGATGTTGTCCTTAAGGTGCTGAGGGTTGGTGGACTTGGGAATGACACCGACTCCTCTCTGGACAGCCCATCTTAAGAGAATCTGGAAGGGCAAGACGGGCAATAATGCATACTTTTGTCACCAAGCAAAGCTCTCTGTCTTAGCATGTTTACTTATACTGCAATTGAACACATTTTTTGTAATCTCCAAGCAGATCTATGGGTGGCAATGACAGTATCCAGCTGGCAAAAGCAGTATTTTGCCAGGTGGATACTGTTATTGCCACCGATAGATCGGCTTGGACATTTTTAGCACTTATACAGCTAGAATCCGCATAGCCTGGAGCCTTGTAAGCTTCGGTCCGCTCCCAATAGTTGCTACTCTGACTGAGTAGCTACCATTGGGAGTGGACCAAAGCTAAGAAGGCTGGTCTCCAGGCTAGAATCTACATGTAGCTCCTCCAAGAACTCCAAGTTATGCAATCAAGTTACTCAGTCAAGCTTGCTCGGAATCTTCCCACCACAAGTTGACAGGAGTAACAGCCATGGTAATACA